>NC_133191.1:55012500-55070000 GCF_049306965.1 Danio rerio
CATTTTCTTTTCGGCTTAGTCCCTTTATTAATCTGGGGTCGCCACAGCGGAATGATCCGCCAACTTATCCAGTATATGTTTTGCGCAGCGGATGCCCTTCCAGCTGCAACCCATCACTGGGAAACACCTATACACGCTCATTAACACTCATACACCAAGGCCAATTTAGCTTACCCAATTCACCTGTACCGCATGTCTTTGGACTTGTGGGGCAAATCGCAGCACCCAGAGGAAACCCATGGCAACATGGGCAGAACACAGAAATGCCAACAGCCGAGGCTTGAACCTTAAGCCAGAGATATATACTGACACGAACTTGAGCAGGTCACGTGAACTACACTTTAGTGCAACATGCCTCACCGCTTGCTTCCCCTTGACCCAACACACAGATGCCTTGAAACCAAGAGAAGCTGCTTTTATGTAATCACATGAAATTTACGCCTCTGAAATGTGGCCTTGACTGACCTAGAAGAGGCAGAAAGTTACAATATCAAAGAGGCCGCTTCTTCTGCACCTGATATTTTAATCCAAAACAGCAATCTGCATCTTTTTAATTGTCTTTTTTTAAGACTAATTGCTTTAAATTGAGGGAGGGAGAGAGATTGCATTTGTTCTGTTTGTCTTGCAGGGCGTATTTTACTTCGACATTTTGTGTTCATGGTGAATACTAATCACACTGCTACACAATAAGTCCCTGCAGGGTATCTGAGGGCACATGAGAAGTTTTGCAGCAGACTTGAGTGCGTTTGACGTCAGAGCTTAGTGTGTGTGTGGGGTTCATTTGGATTAACTGAGTCAGTATTGATTATGTGTAATTCGCCTATTATGGAATAAGATAGCATACAAAGATCTGTATATAAAGATTGACCATGAAGCACTGGATGACCAACTGTGATGTTAAGCTTTTCCTCCACATTGACAGACCGCTATTCTTGAACGTTTGGCTAGGGTCTGCAGTATTTGTATTCACCTTATTCTCCGCCGACGAGCGGGCTCTGCCATTTGAATCTTTTTGGCTTGAGACTTCCAGTCTTATTAACTTCCATTCATTTTTAGTAGTTAAAAACTGCTCGTTTCGCTGCTTGATGTTGCAATTTGATAATTTCTTATTATATTATTCTACTTGGTCTGTATAGTCATGCAAACATTTGTTTGTAGAGCAAGTAGTTTGACCGTTTTCTGCCGTTTATTATTCCTAGTCATTTCTCCCATAGCCAACTAAATCGGAAGATCTAAGACAATCACGAAAACAAGCGCACTTCCGCATTTTAGAATAAGGTCAATAATTTAATCTGATTGGCTGATGCCTACGTTGCTGCTTGAAAAGTTTAACTATTTTCAACTTTTGCCATGAGCAGCGGATCCAACGCCACTCAACGGATGCACAATTCAGTTTGGCAAAGCTTGAAGTCTCTCCATTCAGTGCCATTGTGAAGCGTCAACACAATCGACTATCTATTTTAGTGTTGAGTTCAAAATAATATAACTGCTATTCGAATAATTTATTAATTTAAACCCCTGCCCACTCCCTATTTGCCTGATCTGCATTCTCAGAAGTAAAGGTGCACGATCTGTCACTGGGGTGGTACCTTTTCAAAAGGTATACATTTGTACCTAAAGGGTCCAAATTATTACCTCAAGGGTACAGTACATATTAGTACCTAAAACATACAATAGTGTTCATCTTAAATTATTTAGGGACTAATATATACTTTTGAAGTACCAGTATGGACCCTTTAAGTACAAATGTGTACTTTTTGAAAAGGTACCACCCCGTGGCAGCTCATGTACCTTTATTTCTGAGAGTTTGCTATGCTCATACCCTCCTGCCAGAAGTTTAAGATCTGAAACTAAACTCTGGGAACCTACTGTTATGGATGTCTGAGTTCAAGTTGGGTCTTAAAACTAACTTGTTTCTGTTGCTTTTACAGTTAAAGTCTTCTTTTATCTTTATATATATATATATATATATATATATATATATATATATATATATATATATATATATATATATATATATATACAGCTTAAAGTGACATTTAAAGGCTTAACTAGGCAGGTTAGAGTAATTAGGCAGGCTAATAATGATGGTTTGTTCTGTAGACTATCGAAAAAAATTTAGCTTAAAGTCCTTAAAATGTTTTTATAAAAATTAAAAACTGCCTTTATTCTAGCCGAAATAAAACAAATGAGACTTTCTCAAGAAGAAAAAAATATTATCAGACATACTGTGAAAATTTCCTTGCTCTGTTAAACATTATTTGGAAAATATCTAAAAAAATATTAAAAAATGTGTGTATATATATATATATATATATATATATATATATATATATATATATATATATATATATATATATATATATATATATATATATATATATATATATATATATATATATATATATATAAGGTATGATCTAGAAAAAACGTACCTTATCTGACCCTGAAATAAAAACAGAAATAAACTGAAATGGACTAATGGTTGATTTTTGTGTGTTGTTCTGTAAAGCAATATGTCATTCAGTTGGTTCCCAGGTTTAGTTTTCTTTATTAAAAACACTTTACAATTGTACAAACCCTGCCATTGTGCACATCCTCAACCCAATTGAACCTACAGCTTTAATAGTTTTGTGATGCTAAAAACTGATTAAGCAAGATTAAGTTGTTATCATTCACATCAATTCATTAAAAACAGGAAAATTATAAATACATACTACAAATATATAATACAAATAAATGTACAGTTGCCCTCATTTTTCTGCCAGTCCTGTCACATTTGCATTAAATTTAACATAAAATGTGTGCAATTCACCTTTAAGGTTATGACTTTGAAGTGACATCATTTGATGGAGAAGCTGACAGTGATCACGGATGTGTTCTATCAGTGAATTGTATGATTTTATGCTGGTTTATGTATGATTTGTTTTGAGGATGAAGTCAGACCCTGTCACATTTTTCATTAGTGAAAATGTAAGTTTCTAGTAGGATGTCCCATAATATTAGTAAATGATAACTATCTTAATGTAATCAAAAATACATATTTATTATATTTATGTTTATGATTTTAAGTTTCAGTCCATTTTAGCAATTGTGTTGCATGCTTTGTTGCATGCTCATGTCATTATTTTGTGTCTAATATGTACATTTTACTCTCAGAATCTAAAACTGTGAAATTAGTAACATAAATGACAATAATTTCAAATTATGCCAAGGTTTTTTAATCCAAATGAATGCATTTTGCAACATATTGTAATGTTATGTATTATAAAATGCTCTTTTGCAAATAATATAGTGAGGATTCATCCAATTGGGGAATTACACTGACAGCTTGAATCATGAACTTGTTAAAGTGGTAAACAGCTGCTGATTATATTGATGTTAATGAAAAAAATCTCCAAATTTCAATAATTTTTGAAGCAGACAATTCAACTAGCAGTGACAATAGCATGTAGCATTGCATTAAAAACATTGACTTTAATTACTAATCCACAGTCAATTCAATTCAGGTCAAGTTTATTGTTATATTTATTTTACAGACGGTGCTCTATGTAAGGAGCATTATTGCATTACAGTCAAAATTAGAAAGGTTAAGATTATTAGTTAAAGGTGTTGTCTATGTGTTCCTCTTGTGTATTAAGTGCAGGTGTTAATAATAGTTATCTTAAGTTAGAGGGAAATTCTTGAAATGAAAGTCATTTAAGCATGTGTCACTTTCCAAGATATCCAGTTCTCAACGCGCCCCGGATCTTGTGTTGGGAGGCAGCTGGGAGCAGGTGTTGTTTGCTAAATCCTAACCAATTTTTGCACGTTAATGCGGTACACGGTAGGGCAAGCGGGTCAGTGTGAATGGCTCGTGTTTAGTTTGTCTCCCCTTTTTCAGGACTAAGATGGTTGGCTGGCAGAGATAGCGCAATGAAACCCGTTTTCTGCCAGTGGAAACAGATGCCACGTCTCTTAAAACTGGCTCCTATGGCTTTCCATGTGCAGCTCTCCAGGCTTGGCCCGGCTCATATTCTGTGTTTTTCCTGGATCTGTTTTTTCTGTTCGGTTTCAAGTCCATCAGACCCGGCTTGTGCATTTACCACACTGAAAAAAAAGATCAGTATTCAGTTTGTTTAAGTGCATTATGGGATGTTGATCTCTGCTTTGTCCACTTTTGATGTTGTAAATTCAACTCTACAGTTTAACAAAGTGACTTTATATTATTTCCAACTACTGAAATGTCAATAATGTACAAGAAATAATCAGGGTGCAAATTATGCATTGACGTTCAAGGGGGTACATTTTTTCGGTAATGTTAGTATGTGTATGTTTTAGTGAATCAAATATATGTTTTTTTTTTATATATTCAAATTTATTAATAAAACATTGAATTTTCAGTGTTTGGAGGGAGATTTTGTGTATTCTGACCTACAGTTATCTCAGAGTTTAAACTATGGGCCCTATCATGCACCCGACGCGATAATAGTGTTTCCAAGACGTGTTGCTATTTTCAGACCAGCGCAACCTTGATTTTCCCGTCTTCCGCCATGCTTTTTAAATAGCAAATCCATTTGTGCCACTTTGTGGACTCATGGGTGTTCTGGACTAGAAAAGAGGCGTGTTTTAGCGCATTGCTATTTTGAGGATCTAAAATAGACTGTTCAATAGACCAGCTGAGAGCAGGTCTAAAGTCAAGCGCAGAGCGTGTCAGTTGTGCACAGAGCATGTCAGTTGTGTGCCTCGCTTACACATTGCTTAACACACACAGGATGTACAGCAATACATAAATGAAAAATAATACAAATGAAAAATAGTTAAAGGATGAAAATATTACAAAAAAGATTATTTTCTACATAAATATAAAAAACACTGCCTTTATACTTCTTCATCTCAGGGGGCTTTTTAATTATTCATGACAATTTGCTTTTATATATTGTTATTTTTATTATCAGTATTATTTATTATATGGATATTTATATTTGTTTTATTAAAAACAAGCTTAGATTTGTCCACCTGTCAGGTTTTGGATCATGCGGGGCATAAGAAGTGTGTTTGGAAATAACGCAGTATTTTTAAACACACTTTGTTATTATTAGTCATTTCTTCGTTTGCTGGAAATTAGAACTGAATTTAGAAATAGTTTTGAAACAAATCTTCAGTGAGTGCGTCCAACACGTTTCTTTATCCATGAAAGAGAGAAAGTGAAACTAAAAGCCGAATGAAGGAGGCTTTTTCTTAATCCTTGCCTTGCAGGTGCTCTGTTGAACTGTTTTCTCTCTAATGAAGCAATCAGTTTTTCCACTTACAAAATCTGTCATGTAATTAGCAAATGCACCATGGTGAGGCGTAATTGACTCTTAAAGCTTGGTTTGTACTTCTGCGTCAAGTTATCGTCGTGACCCACGCCGCATGCAATGCGCATAGCTGTTTATTCATACTTCTGCGCGCTGTTTCTGTTGCTCTGCAATTACACTTCCAAAACGCTAGTTGGCAGTGAGGTGTTAATGTTCCTCTGTGTTTCTTCGCTGTTGTTTTGTTTTTTCTGAACGCTTCTCGAATGTACAAGTGGCTTAAACTCACCCATTTTAAGGCAGGAACTGTCGGGTGTGCAAAAACTTTAACCATAAGATAAACACAAAACAAAACTTTCCATCCGGAGCTCCTTCACGGGACTCCACACTTGTAAACAATCGCTCTGGCTTGCACGGCTCTCGGTCCTGCCCAGACTCGTCAGCGCTACCAAGCTGACCAATCACAGAGCTTGCGCTACGCGTCGTTGCAAAGTATAGTCAAATTTTTTTGAGAGGTGCACGTTCAGCGATGCCAACAGCCACGGCGTAGGGCTGTGCGTCAACGCGTAGGCTGCGCCGTAGCATATACGTGCGCTTGACGCAGAAGTATAAATCAGCCTTAAGGGGGGATAGGGGATGAAACTCAGATTGTTTTTTTTTCTCAAAACACACCTATACCTCATTAAAAGAATAAGCTCAACCCTGTTAGACCATGCGCCATGTCGCAGAGCGTATTTTTCCGTCCTTAAAGTAGCAAAAGTGGATTCGGACATGCCCTTAATGCTTTTGCACCTTGCGCTTTGGACTTTGCGTCTATAGACCGTTAAAATAGAGCCCTGTGTGTTTAATTTTGCTTTATGTTTAGGCTATATGACCATACAAACACCTGTTTTACAAGAGAAGTGTCTTGTGAACATTTCTGAGCTATCAGTCTTCTAGATCTGCTCGTTTCAGACTGTTGAATCAGTTTTTTCTGAGACTGATTGACGCAATTATGCAATCATAAAGGTATGATCCATTATAGGGATGGTCAAATGTATTGCATGCATTTTATTATATAAACTAGCTCTATTATTAATTAAGATACAAATCAGAAAAAAAGGTGTTTCTTACTATTAAAGAGCTGACACTTCCATGCATCTTGTTTTGACTTACTTCTGGGGGGATCAAGTGTTAATTAGGGGGTCAATACCCCCAAACCCACTTACAATTCGCACCCTTATTATATTTGCATAATATAGAGAGAAACCAGTCATAAAAAAACAGAACATGTACTGTTTTTGTAGCATAATATACAGCACCAACCTAGACATTATATCACTTTTAACCAGGGGTCACCAATCTTAGTCTTGGAGGGCTGGTGTCCCTGCAGGGTTTAGCTCCAACTTGCCTCAACACACCTGCCCGGGTGTTTCAAGTATACCTCGTAACACCTTGATTAGCTAGTTCAGGTGTGTTTGATTAGGGTTGGAGCTAAAATCTGCAGGACACCGGCCCTCCAGGAACAAGTTTGGTGATCCCTGCTTTAAATATTAAAAGTCAATAAAAGTCTTTTTTTTTTTTTCTTCGAACAATTCAAGGTTATAAGTTGTTGGAAGACATATCAAGACCTCAAAATGCAATTCAAAAGCATAAATAAACAGGGGAAACAAAATAAGTACATAAATCACAAAGTACAAATAATGTATACATAATCACATTTCTGATTCTGTCCCATTGAGATTCAGGCCTAAGGCTGCTTATTACACCTGTTGGAAGCGCTGCTTGACAGATGGCACATTTTTGGTGATCTGGACTTTGTCAAATGCGTCGCTAAAGCAATCAGGCCATCGAGGATTTGTAAACATTTCCCTCACACGGATACTAAAGCATTTATGTTATTTCACCTGCATTTCATTCTCCAACTGCCCGCGGTCCAGCTCAAACAGATGCTAAATGTGCTGGAGAAGCTCTGCGCCGATTCATTCTTCTTCTTCAGCACGCTTCAGTGTTATGCAGATGAAGCGCACACAATGTGTTTAATTGTCAGAAATGGCGCTAATTGCATGCGATCTGACTCGGGACCTTCTTGCATGTGTATTTTCTGTTGACATTTGTTATATCTTCTAATTCAAGTAGCTGTTGATGTGAGCGCCACCTAGTGGATGTTTTATTTTAATCACACATTTTATTATTTTTGTTGCCACATTTTTAAATTGTGCAGTCAAATTGCAAATTTGTGAATATATAGTAATACTTTTATTTTTGTAATCATGCAAACACAATTGGGTAAAACTTAAAAGTTCCACCATTTTACTGGTTGTTTTAGCACAGACCCTCAAAGGAGCTGTATGTCAGACTTGTTTGCATTTAGCAGCAAATTCTTACTCGATATTATTTCAAAGTAAATCATTTTAAAAGCAAAAGTGTGGTTTCAGAATTTAGCTCTTTTTATTTATTCCTTTGTTTAATTCCTTTATTCATCTGATAAATAGATAAATACATTTTATATTCAGTTAGAGTCAGAATTATTAGCCCCCTTTGAATTTCTTTTTCTTTTTTAAATAATTCCCAAGATGTTAACAAGGAAATTTTCACAGTTTGTCTGAAAATATTTTTTCTTCCGGAGAAAGTCTTATTTGTTTTATTTTGGCTAGAATAAAAGCAGTTTTTAATTTTTTAAACACCATTCATATATATATATATATATATATATATATATATATATATATATATATATATATATATATATATATATATATTTTTTTTTTTTATTATTTTTTTTTATTATTATATATAATTATTTACTGTGGTGACCCCTGATTAATGAAATGGACTAAGCTGAAAATAAAATAAATGAATGAATAAATAAATAATTATTTAAATTTTGTTTTTATTTGCGATACATTTTTTTAATATATTTGTTTGAAAATCAAAATGGCAATATATTAAACCCAAAAAATGTGCAAACGACTTTTTAGCTTAAACAAGAAAAACTAGAGTGGGCAAAAATGAATGAATTCATTAAGGAAACAAGATTTTTTTTTCTGACCATTGATATTTTTCTTGTTTTCAGAATACCAAATAAATCCAGTACATGCTCAACCATGCATGGTGTAAATACAGGAGTCTCTTGCTCCTATTTACACCACAAACTGTAAATTCACACATTTTCTGTTTGCAAAACTGGACAGAATAAAAGTACAGAGAGTACAGTATGTGCATATTCCTGCTGCCACTTTGTAAATGAGAGAATTATAGAGAAACATTGATCTAATAGATGCAATAAAATTATTTGAAAGAAACTTTTTTTCCCCTGAAAATTTGTTCAAGTATTAATTTAATAAACCTTTCATTATGAAGACAAAACAAATATGTTTCAACAGGGTCATAAAAATAAGCTAATTATTAGGAAAACTTAATAAGATTATTTGTTTTTCTGACCCTGTTGATATTTTTCTTGTTCTTGTTTCTTGTTGTTTAGAAAAAAACATGAATCATGAAAACATAAAAGTACATGTGCACTCAGGCATGGTGTAAATACAGGGATCTTTTGCTCTTATTTGCACCAGAAGCTGTGAATTCACACATTTGTTGTGTGCAAAACTGGTCAGAATAAAAATAAATGGGCAGAGCAGAATGTATAGTATGTGCAGATTTCTGCTGCCACTGTGAATATAATATTTGTATATAATATGTGAATATGATATAATGTGAATGTTATAGAGATATAATAATCTTTAGATGTAATAAAATGATTTTATTTGAAAGCATCTTTTTTTCCCAAAAAATTTGTTCATTTATTAATTTAATACATTTTAAAGGTAAATGCATTTGAACAGAGTTATAAAAACAAATGAATAATTAAGGAAACACCTTTTTTCTGACCGTATTGATATTTTTCTTGTTTAAGAAAAAAACATGAATCAAGCACATGTGCGGTCAGGCATGGTGTAAATACAGGGATCTTTTGCTCTTATTTGCACCACAAGCTGTGAATTCACACATTTGCTGTGCTTGCAGCAAAACTAACTGGTCAAATATAGAAACATGACAGGACAGAGCAGAAAATACATGCACATCCCAGCTGCCTTACTGTAAATGTCAATATTACAGAAATAATTATCTTCATTTTATTTTAAAGCATTTTTTTACTCCTGAAAATGAGTTCATTTGTATTAGTTTAACCAATTGTTTCTAAAAACATGATTGAATGGGGTTATATACAGTTAAAGTCAGAATTATTAGCCCCCCTACATTATTAGACCACTTGTTTATTTTATCCCCAATTTCTGTTTAATGGAGAGCAGATTTTTCATCACATTTCTAAAAATAATAATTTTAATGACTCATCTCTAATTACTGATTTACTTTATCTTTGTCATGATGACTGTAAATAATATTTTAATACATATTTTTCAAGACCCTTCTATACAGCTTAAAGTGACATTTAAAGGCTTAACTAGGCAGGTAAGGGGAATTAAGCAAGTTATTGTATAACAGTGGTTTGTTCTGCAGATTATCGAGAAAAAATATAGCTTAAAGGGGCTAATAATTTTGTCCCTAAAATGGTTCATAAAAAATTCAAAACTGCTTTTACTCTAGCCGAAATAAAACAAATAAGACTTTCTCCAGAAGAAAAAATATTATCAGACATACTGTGAAAATGTCCTTGCTCTGTTAAAGATCATTTGGAAAATATTTTAAAAAGAACAAAAAAAAAAAAAAAATCGAAGGGGGCTAATAATTCAACTGTATATATATATATATATATATATATATATATATATATATATATATATATATATATATATATATATATATATATATATATATATATATATACACACTGTATATATATAATTTTTTTTTTCTAGCCTATTGATATTTAGCTAGAAACTATTTTATTTAAAAGCACCCTTTTTCCTCCTGACAATATATTAATATGTATTAATTTAATGTTTTTTATTTTTTTTAAAAATGCTTCAATGGGGTCATAAAAATTTATTAAATAAGGAAAAAATGAAAAATTTTTCTCAACCTATAAATATTTTTCTTGTTTTTAGAAAAACAAATATGTCGAGCTTGCATGCAGCCATTCATGGCATGATATGTATTCAGATCTATTAATTAATTAATTAATTATTTTTTTAATGTGCTTGAATGGGTTATAAAAATGTCTAAAAATAAATGAATTTATTAAGGAAGCAAGATTATCTTCTCTGACCCTATTGACGTTTTGATATTTTATTGTAAAGCATTTTTTTTTTTAATTTAGAAATAAATATTTAAAAAAATATATATACTGTATATTTCTGACCCTATTTATATCCTGCAAGAAAACTCCTATTTTAAAGCTTTTTTTTTCCCCCTGAATGGAATTTAAAATATTTATTTATCTATTTGTTTGATTATTTATTTATTTATTAATTAATTCATTTTTTTATTTATTTTTAATAGAGTCTAAAAAATTAATGTAATAAGGAAGCTGAATAATTTTTCAGACAGGAAAAAATATGTTTCTGACCCTATTGATATTCTGCAAGAAAACTCTTTTTTTTTTTTAAAGCTATTTTTTCCTGAAAATTATTTAAAATATTTATTTATTGATTGATTTTAATAGGCTCTAAAAATAAATGAATTTATTAAGGAAGTTATATCATTTTTCAGACAGGAAAAAATATTATTTTTCTGACTCCATTGATATTCTGATAAATTAAATAAAAAGAAGCAGTGCTAATATTAAGCAAAAAGAAGTACAATTATGTATTCGATATATTTTGGAGCTTACTTTTCCTCTCTTGAAAATCTGTTCATATGAAGCGTTCATTTATTATTCAAATTTTAAGTGAGTTTGCTTAAAATAAATGATTTTTCTGACCTTTTTAATTAACATCTTTCTTGTTTTTAGAAAAAAAACAAAAACATTTTTGTTCTCAAGTGAACTATTGATTTAAGCGTGTTTATATATTTGAAAGTAGAAGAGAAGCACTGACTAATCCCATGCTTTTTTTTTTTTTCTTTTTTTTTTGCTGTGCCGCATGAAAGACATTTGAACACTGAGTTCTCCGAGATCCACCTTTGACAAATGTAATATGACAGATCTTGCTTCAGCGCCGTGGGTGATGATAGAACGGGTTAAATCCCCATACAGGCCTCAGAATATTGTCCTGCGCAGACAGTCTGATGAACTGCAATAAATAACCATGATTGCCCAAAGTCTTCATTACAGCCAACCTAAGAGACATGTAAATGAAGCGGGTCGGCGGCGAATGTTGGATAGGTTCTTGCGAGCATGTTTAATTATCATCTCTCGTTCCTCCCTTGCCCTCCTCGAATCCCCAGCTCAACCCCGGCGCATGAATATGTCCAAGAAGAAATGGCCTCACTCTAATAATAATGAAAAAAAGGCCCATGTTTTATTTAACGCAGCAGAAGAGAGGATCATTCAAGTGGCGGCAGAGTGGATGTAGAGGCAGAAATAAGTGGGCTGAGATGCGCACACACACACACACACACACACTCTCCTCGCGCACAGAATATTCTCTGCACACACTCGGCCATGCGTGGCGTGAATATGTGCGTGCATGCTCGCCTGTAGACTGCTGGCTTTGGAAATTAGCCAGGTCCTGGGGGTTGTTGTAAGAGTTGCGCAATAATATTGGCTATACACTCACCGGCCACTTTATTAGGTACACGTGTCCAACTGCTCGTTAACACAAATTTCTAATGAGCCAATCACATGGCAGCAACTCAATGCATTTGGGCATGTAGGCATGGTCGAGACAATCTGCTGCAGTTCAAACCGAGCATCAGAATAGGGAAGAAAGGGGATTTAAGAGACTTGGTGGCATGGTTGTTTGTGCCAGACGTGCTTGTATGAGTATTTCAGAAAATGCTGATCTACTGGGATTTTCACGCATAACCATCTATAGGGTTTAAAGTGAATGGTCTGAAATAAATAATCAGTGAGCGACAGTTCTGTGGACGCTTAATCATCTCAGACTGGTTTCTTGAACATGACAATGACTTCACTGTACTTAAATGGCCTCCAAAGTCACCAGATCTCAGTCCAATAGAGCACCTTAGGGATGTGGTGGAACGGGAGATTAGCATCATGAATATGCTCATCAGCAACTGCATGATGCTATCATGTCAATATGGAGCAAAATCTCTAAGGAATATTTCCAGTACCATGTTGAATTTATGCTACTGAAAGCATAAATGAGATGAGGTTCAACCTGGTACTAGTAAGGTGTACCTAATAAAAAGGCCGGTGAGTGTATATTGCATGCAGTAATAGTTTTTTTTTTTTGGCTGTAATTTGGGCTGGGCGATATGGCGTTAAAATAATCATGATGAAATGTTTCATATTAGTAGATATCGATAGTTATCATTAAAAAATGCAGGGATCCACACAATTCATTTATGTTGTCCCAACACAAATCCATTAAACTTAAGTGGATGGAATATAGAGCATTTCAGTTGTCCACAAAAATATCTCAAGAATTGTGCTGTTTCAGCTCATTTTGAGTGAGTAGTTTGAACAAACAGCAAAAAAAAAAAAAAAAAAATATATATATATATATATATATATATATATATATATATATATATATATATATATATATATATATATATATATTTTTTTTTTTTTTTTTTTATGTACACTGCAAAAAAAAAACATAAAAAATATTTTTTTTATTGAGGATATGAAGCATAACAAATTAAAGTTGAGTGACACAATCACACCTTTAAAACAAATTATTCAAATATACACTTTAATTTTAAATTATACAATTACGTCATTTAAATCATCTTATTTTATGTTATTTCCCTTATTACCATAATGCACACGAAATAGTGTTGCCAGATATTGATTTAATAAACAAACCAAGGCAAAACATGCACCAAACTTAGACAAAACCTATTATTTTGCAGAGACAATACAGATAATCTGAACCAAACAGCCTTCTTCACAAGTTATTAATGCCTAAATTAGTTTATTATTGCCCAAAGTACTTCATTATTGGCCAGATTACTTTATTATTGCCCAAATATTCTATTAATTACTTTATTAATTCCCAAATTACTTTATTAATGCCCAAAGTTCTTTATTAAATCCCAAATTACATTATTAATCCCCAAATTACTTTATTACTGCCTAAATTACTTTATCAATGCCCGAATTACTTGAATAATGCCCAGATTACTTTATTAATGCCCAAATTACTTTATTAATCCCCAAATTACATAATTAATGCCCAGATTACTTTATTAATGTCCATAGTTCTTCATTAATTCCCAAATTACTTTATTACTGCCCAAATTACTTTATCAATGCCCGAATTTCTTTAATAATGCCCAGATTACTTTATTAATGCCCAGATTACTTTATTAATGCCCAAAGTTCTTTATTAATTCCCAAATTACTTTATTAATGCCCAAATTACTTCATTAATGCCCAATTTACTTTATTAATTCTCACATTTCTTTATTAAATCCCAAACTTCTTTATTATTGGCCAAATTTGTAATACCAAATGTTATCAACCATAACTAATCAATCTCTAATGCGTCCAGATTTAAATAGTCCAGCTGATGGGTTTGAAATTTTGTCGAACACCGACACAAGTCATTTTCAGAATTTTTACGAAAATTCCAAGTTATGTGAAGTATAATCATTTGTAAAATGTGGATCCTGTGTAACCTGCAAGCGCTCAATTTTCTTGGACTTCCCGCATGTTCCAATGACAATAAATAAGATATTCGACTCTTTTCTACCTACCAAATTGGATTAAACATGACATGTCCTACATGCCTATTCCTGCCGCTCTGTGAACGTAAATGTTCCTGAGAAACACCATTGTCACATAGAGAGGGAGAGAGTAATAAGGCTGTGGTCCTGGAGCTGCGGGCGCCAGATTGGAGTGGCTCTTTGTCCTGAGGGACGTGGAGGGTCCTTGCACTCTCCTGTCCTCATTACGCCAGACAAGGTGCTCGGCCACGAATCAATGGCCACGGCTTAGACACTGACGCCAGCCTGACCTCCTAATAGCTTCATGTGTGTGTGTGTGTGTGTGTGTACAAGGACAGCTTTTTGTAAAATGACTGTGATTTACTTCAATTCAGAATGTTTTCAAATCATACTTTAAGGGATAGTTCACCTCAAATTGAACCCTTTCTCACCATTTTATTCAATCTTAAGTGTTTCCAAACCTTTATGAGTTTCTGCTGTTGAGACTCAAAAGAAGATATTTTGAAGGAAACTAAAAACCGGTAACCATTGACTTCCATAAAGAAACAGATACTGTTGAAGTCAATGGTTACCGGTTTTCAACATTCTTCAAAATAAACAAGAAATAAACCCAAAAAGGGTTGAAACAAGTAAAGGTGGGCACATTTTCATTTTTGAGGTGTGAGCTATTCCTTTAACAAGGACTTTTGACATTCAAAATTTGCCACAGGTTTTGTGTGAGGGTTAGGGTTAGGGGTAGGCCATAATGAAGCGATTTTTACTGAATGGAATACATTATGCCGATGGAGAGTCCTTGTAAACCACTGATACCAACATATATGTGTGTGTGTGTGTGTGCGTGTGCGCGAGTGTGTGTGTGTGTGTATACTGGTTGTGGTGGTTTAAAAGGACAGTTTTTGTATAATGACATGTTTATGATCAGTGGCGCAGCGCTAAATGCGGAGGCCCCCCTGCACGGATTACTGACAGCCCCCCCCTGGTGAGGCATTCTGAAACTGAAGACCGGGTTGTTAGGGGTGTGGTGATCTGAGCCCGTCCGCTACGCCACTGTTAATAATGCAGTTTATTTAAATTCAGAACATTTTAAAATTATACATAAAGGGGTAGTTCACACCCAAAGGTGTGTGTGTGTGTGGGGGGGGGGGTTCCTCTGGGGCCCCACTAATTGTATGGCCCTTAGAATCAACCTAACCACCCCAAGCGTAGGCTATAAAGTTAACTGTCTTTACTGTATAGAATACATGACCCCTATGGAGAGTCCTTGCAAGCCACAAATAGTAAAGTTAAGTAAAGTTGAGTAAATAATAGTAAAATTGTACTCCATTACTGTGATTTACTTCAATACAAAACACTTAAAATCATATTTAAAGTGATAATTCATCGAAAAAAAATTAAAATAAAAAAACATTTCTCACAATTTACTCACTCTTAACTGTTTTCAAACCTTTATAAGTTTCCTTTCTTCTGTCGGACTCAAAAGCAGATATTTTGAAGAAAGTTAAAAACTTGTAACCATTGACTTGCATTGTAGGAAAAACTAACTAATACTGTGGAAGTCAATAGTTAGTTTTTTTTTTTTTTTGATAACTTCTATTGCGTTCAACCTGAGGAACAAATTAAAAAAAGATTAGAAGCACTAAAAGGTGGACACATTTTAGTTTTTTTTTTTTTTTTGTGAACTATCCTTTAACAGGGTCTTTTGACATTCAAATCAGGTTTAGGTTAGGTTTTGGGGTAGGCCATATAATAATCGTTTTTACTGTATAGAATACATTACCCCTATGGAGAGTGCCTACAAACGACCAATACCAACCAACATGTGTGTGTGTGTGTGTGTGTGTGTGTGTGTGTGTGTGTGTGTGTGTGTGTGTGTGTGTGTGTGTGTGTGTGTGTGTGTGTGTGTGTGTGTGTGTGTACTGGTTTATGGTGGTTAACAATGACTATAATGACATGGTTGAGATACAGTTTTACTGTATTACTGTGATTTACCTCAATTTAAAACACTTCAAAATCATACTTAAAAGGATAGTTTACGCCCAAAATGAACCTTTCTGACCATTTTATTCACCATCAACTTTTGTTATGTTGGGACAAAAAATAAATAAATTTTGAAGAAAGCTGAAAACCTGCAACCATTGACTTCCGTAGTAGGAAAATCAAATACTATGCAAGTCAATGGTTACATGTTTTCAACATTATTCAAAATAAATAAATAGGAAATAAATGTAAGTACATTTTCATTTTTTTGAACGAACTATCCCTCTAACAGGGAGTTTTGACATTCAAATTAAGCCATATGTTTTGTGTGGGGGTTAGGGTTAGGGGGTAGGCCATATAATAATCTGTTTTTACCGCATATAATACATTATTCCTATGGAGAGTCCCTTTAAACCACAGATACCAACATGTGAGTGTGTGTACTGGTTTTAATGGTTTACAAGGACAGTTTTTTGTATGATTTGCATTGTAAGAAAAACAAATAATATGGACGTCAATGGTTACAGGTTTTCAACGTTTTTCAAAATAACTTCTATTTAGTTCAACATGAAAAAATAACCGCCTAAAAGATTGAAACTAAAGGGTGGTTGCACTTTTAATATTTTCGGTAACTATTCCTTTAAACGGGGTCTTTTGATTTTTAAATTAGGTTTAGGTTAGGCTTAGGGGTAGGCCATATACAATAATAATCATCTTTTTCTCTATAGAATGCATTATGCCTATGTAGAGTCTCTTTAAACCAAATACCAACAGCTTTGTGTGTGTGTTTTTGAGTTCAGTCTGTTCTGTGTTTCATTAAACTCTGCACGTTCACAGACCACGCCGTCCCTCAGTGCTCCTAGTTAATGGTGCTAATTTTTAATGTTGAGTTATTACCCTATAGCAGACCTATAATGAAAGCGAAATGATGGTGATTTTGAAGCAGCAGGGTATGAAGATTGAACCTCTGCTTTCCATCCTCTGATTCTGTGGTTTATATCGCTGTTCTCACTTGTCGTCTGATGCAAAAATTGCCAGAATTAATGTTTTTAATGGGCCTTTTCCACCTCTTGTTTTTAGCTCGTAGTGAGAAGCGTGTCTGAAAGCAGGTCTTAATTTATTTTTCATAAATGTAGATGTTGTTTTGAGGATGTTTGGATGTTTTTGCTGGATCCACTGAGATGCACCGATTTTAAAATTCAGCTGGGACTTGAATTTTTCATTAAAACTTGCATCTCATCAATTATGGTTGATATTTATGTATGCATAAAAACATACTAAGCCTAAAATAAGTCGTTTTAGGCGATATATTTTACATAAAAAATTGAGGATCAACCTCTTGAAAAAAATCTCTGTGAAAAGATTAAAATGCCATACCATATTGACAGATGACTGCAAAAATAATCTAAAGAATTTTATAATTTAATATCCATCTAATGCATTAAAACATTTTCAGGCTGATACATTCACATTAAAAACAGTCACTTGCTTCAACTGTAAATGAATCGGTAGTTTTGAACGAATCATTTGAATACCTGTTGCTGACCATTTTAGGGTCAGATTTATATATCCCTAATTGATAAAACCAGTACAGCAATAAGGTGGAGTCTTTCTCCAGTGAAAACAGAATGAATCAGTCTATGAACAAATCATTTGAGTCAAAGATTCAACCATACGTTCATAAAATTCTGTTAAATGATTTAGCTATATTGAAAGAATCACTTGAATCAATGATTCAATGAGCACAGTGTTCTTTGTTAGAAAGAATCAGTCTTTAAGAAGTATTGAATGATTTAAATACCTGTCACCACCTACAAGCTATTTGAGTGTCATGTTTATTAATCCCTTATAGATCAAAACCAGAACATTAATAAGAAATATTTTAACTAGGTAATGCTGACTGAGTTCAGACAAAATATTGCATGTTTTTTCTCTGTTTTCTCTTGTGAAAACAGAATGAATCAGTCTTTGAACAAATCAGTTGAGTCAAAGATTAAAAACAGTCACTTGCTTCAACTGTAAATGAATCAGTAGTTTTGAATGAATCATTTAAATACCTGTTGCTGCCTACTGACCAATTTGGTGTCATATTTATTTATCCCTAATAGACAAGACCAGTACAACAATAAGACAGAGTCTTTCTCCAGTGAAAACAGAATGAATCAGTCTTTGAACAAATCATTTGAGTCAAACATTCAACCATACGTTCATAAAATTCTGTTAAATGATACAGCTGCATTGAAAGAATCACTTGAATCAGTGATTCAGTTTGCACAGTTTTCACTGTTAGAAAGAATCAGTCTTTAATGACAATTAAATCATTTAAATACCTGTCACCACCTACAAGCTATTTGAGTGTCATGTTTATTAATCCCTTATGGACCAAAACCAGTACATAAATAAGAAATTTTTTTAACTAGGTAATGCTGACTGAGTTAAGACAAAATAGTGCATGTTTTTTTTCTGTTTTCTTTTGTGAAAACAGAATGAATCAGTCTTTGAACAAATCAGTTGAGTCAAATATTAAAAACAGTCACTTGCTTCATCTGTAAATGAATCAGTAGTTTTGAATGAATCATTTGAATATCTGTTGCTGCCTACTGACCATTTTAGTGTCATATTTATTTATCCCTAATAGAAAAAACCAGTACAGCAATAAGAAAGAATGAATCAGTCTTTGAACAAATCATTTGAGTCAAAGATTCAACCATAAGTTCATAAAATTCTATTAAATGATTCAGCTGTTTTGAAAGATTCACTTGAATCAATGATTCAGTGAGCACAGTGTCCGCTGTTAGAAAGAATCAGTCTCTTCTGAGGGACTTTGAGAAGAGTATTTTGATCTTCGTGCTCAAGACCAAGACAAAACCTGATTAAGAAAGTGATTGTTTTGGCGTGAAGGAGCCGCGGGCTTCTGTCAGAGACCTCGTACTGTTGCATCAGCATCCAGCGTTCGCCCTCTGCTGTGAAACCAGAGAGCCCAACATGCTAAATAAGGGATTCGTGTGGAAGATTTGAGTCGCTGCTCTGCTTCTGACAGCTGAACCTTGTTGCTTTGCTTTGGAGGAGGGCAAGAGAGACAGAGGAAAAATAAATAACGCAGAGAGGGAGAAAAAGAAACACACAGATCAATAAATATTTCAACAGCTGCTCCCCTCGAGTGTCTCTGAAGAAATGGAAAGGTGCAAAGTTACTGGGAGCGAATGAAAGGGATGAACAATATGGGAGCAAATAGAAGCGATTTTGTGACACACATCGGACGGGAACGTGAGGCGGAGAGATTGGTTGTAAACACAAACTGATGTACAGGAGCGACAGATGGCGAGCGCGGAGGCAGGAGGTGCTGGAAAGTGGCAAAGACCAACAATAAACAAGCGCAAGATGGATTGATCTGGAAGACTAATCATTGCCCACGATTAGGGCTGTGTGTGTGACGGCGTTCTGCAAATGATTGAGATTCTGATGTACTTTCTTAAATGCTGTGGTTTTGACGAGGACTGCTTTGTGTTATTTTCATGTGAGGGCGTTGGATAAAACATGAAGCAAATTTAAATGCACTGTACAACCCTATAAGGCAAGGCAAGTTTATTTATATAGCACACAATGGTAATTCAACGTGCTTCATAGAAACAAGAAGAAAAAAAGAAGAAAATAAAAACAACAAAGAATTAAAAAAGATTAAAAACAGATTAAAATGTGTTAAAACAGGTTTTAAAAGAATGAGAAAGAAAAGAAATACTGTCAATAGCTGAAGGTGGATTCACCCTGCTTTGACTGAACTCTTGAAATTTCTAGTTAATTGGACCCTAAAGATCTGATTGATCTGCTAGGTTTGTATTCAGTCAGCATATCTGTAATGTATTGAGGTCCTAGGCCATTTAGTGATTTATAGACCAGTAATAATACTTTAAAATCTATTCTGAGTATAACTGGGGGCCAGTGTAAAGACCTGAGGACTGGTGTGATGTGCTCTGACTGCCTGCTTCTGGTCAGAATCCTGGCCGCAGCATTCTGGATGAGCTGCAACTGTCTGACTGTCTTTTTGGCTGTTACAGTAATCCACCCTGCTGCTCATAAAAGCATAAACAAGTGTCTTTAACTTCTCTCTGAAACAAAGCCTCTAATTCTTGCAATGTTTTTGAGATGATAGTATGCTGATTTAGTTACTGCTTTGATATTTCACTACTTTTTTTAGTTTGACTACTGAAACTCATATCTGACTCCAGAATAACACCAACATTCTTGACCTTATTATTATTTGTTTGACCCCTAGAGCCAAGGTACGCATTTACCTTGAGAACCATATCTCTATTCCCAAATGCAATTACTTCAGTTTCTCTTTCTCATACTTCACGTTAGATGTTTCTTATTTGCTTTTCATTTAATGCACTTGATCTCAACCACTCTCACTGGAAGAGCTGTAACAAAACAAAACTGTTTGTTTTGTTTGACTTTTTGTTTTAAAAGAGGAGGCCATTTAGTGATTTATAGACCAGTAATAATACTTTAAAATCTAATCTAAATGTAACTGGGAGCCAGTGTAGAGACCTGAGGACAGGTGGGATGTGCTGTGATGTTCCACTTCTGGTCAGAATCCTGGCTGCAGCGTTCTGGATGAGCTGCAACTGTCTGGGTGTCTTTTTGGGAAGGCCATAGAGCAGTCCATTACAGTAATCCATCCTGCTGCTGATAAAAGCATGAGCAAGTTTCTCTCTGCAAACAAAGCATCTAATACTTGCAACGTTTTTGAGATGATAGTATGCTGATTGACTGATTGACATGACTATTGACGCGCTTAGATTTGACTTCAGAATCACACCAAGATTCTTAATCTATAGGTTAAGTGTGCTCAAACTGTTTGAGGAAACCGATTGCGGGAAACTGTTTAAGTTTTAAAACGAAAAAGTTTAAGTACTGTAAACTTTATATACAGTTTATATTGATTTATATTTGTATATATTATTTGTGTTGATATTGTGAAATGTTTAGGGTATTCTAACTTACTTTTAAATTCAGTGATCAAATAGCTTCAGCTGAATTCAGTTATAGTCTATATATACTGTATATACTATAGGTGATATATATATATATATATATATATATATATATATATATATATATATATATATATATATATATATATATATATATATATATATATATATATATATACTAGAGGTGGGTAGTAACGAATTACATTTACTTCGTTACATTTACTTGAGTAATTGTTTTATTTCAGCTAGAATAAAAGCAGTTTTTAATTTTTCTAAAAACCATTTTAAAGTCAAACTTATTATCCCCTTTAAGCTATGTTTTTTTTCGATAGTCCACAGAACAAACCATCGTTATACATCAATTTGCCTAATTACCCTAACCTGGCTAGTTAACCTAATTAACCTAGTTAAACCTTCAAACATCAATTTAAGCCGAATAGAAGTGTCTTGATAAATAAGATAAAATCAGTTATTAAGGATAAGTTATTAAAACTATTATGTTTAGAAATGTGTTAAGAAAATTTTCTCTCCGTTAAACAGAAAATGGGGGAAAAATAAGTGGGGCTAAATAAAGGGGGGCTAATAATTCTGACTTCAACTGTGTGTGTGTATATATATATATATATATATATATATATATATATATATATATATATATATATATATATATATATATATATATATATATAAATATATATGTATAGAAATCTTTGAAACTGACCCTTTAGACCAGGGGTCTCAAACTCAATTTACCTGGGGGCCGCAGGAGGCAAAGTCTGGGTGAGGCTGGGCCGCATAAGGGATTTCACAAAAAAAAGTCCTCAAATGTCATTATTAACAGTTTTAATTATTTCTTCTGAACATGAAGTGTCCTGAACATTAATAGAACATTGAGTGAAGATTATGAACAGTTCTTCTGAACATGGCATCTTTTGCCTATTTCTTGCTGCCAGAGACTTGACAGCGCTTCTTCTCACAAATCTGAACCACATTTGGCTTTAGAGCGTAAGCAGTTGAGACCCTCAGTATGGCTTGAAGATGATCATCATTAAGTCTAGACCTGTACTTTGACTTATTGAAGTCCTAGGGAAAAAAGTGGGGGAACTCACTCAAAACTTACATTCCCTCACCTAAAAAAAAGGTGTATATATGTATAAATAAAACACCCCCACCCCACTCCAGTCACATCAGTCTGTACCAGTCTGTATCTACCTATGATATATATATAAGATGCAGGGCAGGCACGTGCACACATAGGGCTCAACCTTTGCAGAGCACATGCCCTTTTTAGTCTTGCATAGAAAGTGCCCTTCCAAAATGATCAAAAGTGCCCCCGCGACGCGACACACCCTCGGTCCCGCCCTTCAGTAGGCGCGCGATAACACCGCTCTTGAGTACGCCAGCTGATGAGAACACGCGCGACAACACGGCGGGCGGGGAATGCCAGTGACCGCTGTGTACGGATAGAATCAGCGGAGCGGGGAGCGCTGAGGGCCGCAAATGGCCCGCGGGCCGCAAGTTTGAGACCCCTGCTTTAGACTTTGATCCTAGTTATGCCATTTTGCTGACTGTCGCTTTAAATTCAAATGAGATTGTGCTCTTTTCAATAGTGGTGCTGCAAATGCCTGAGCCTCAGCATAGTAGCAGATTCAAAACAGGACCATGTTTAACCATGTAAAAAAACTGAAAATGTGTTAAAAAAAAAAGAAAGTGTCTCAGAATGTTTGTCTATTGACTGTGTCCATTTGTATTCCATTCGTAAATCTGCCTGTTTACATGACAGTCGCATTGTCACATATCCGATCTATACCTGATTTATTTCCACATATGAAGGAGGCCTGAAACCGATCTCTGAATATCCGAATGCATGCGTTTTTTTTCGTGTTTACACGGTCCTTGAACAGATCCAATCTGTCACATATGAGCAAAAAATCGGAATTGGGTCACATTTACCTGGCAGTGTAAAAGGGGCCTTAGTCGCCAACATTATCTTCAGCAAGTGAAAACTTCTGAAAACTTCTCACTCAGGGCTGTTTATGCTAATGAGGGAGAGATCATCATTAATGGGTGGAGCTTACCTCCTCTAACACATGCAGAGGGAGAATATCAATCAAAGTGTTCCTGCACAGTGTGATTATAAAAATTTCATTAATTAATTTTACCATTAGAAGCTGGTTATATTCACACACTGTATTGAAACCCTTTATTAAAATTATTTTTGCATAATAGGCCTCCTTTAAATCACAACCTAGTCAAATTAATCAATCATGCAAACTTCTATGTTCAGTGTTTGATCGATATCCACACTGTTTTCTCTAACAGTCTTGATTTCCCTCATTCCAGCTCAGTTTTGACATATAGAGCTCTTTCGTTTTCACTGTGAACATAAACATTGGAGTGTGTGTGTGTCAGTGTGTGTATAAGTGTGTGTGTAATGTCCTGAACACTACTGACAGGCTCCAGCAGAATGCCTGTAATGCTGCTCTTCTCTCGTTAAAACGTCATTCCAGCAAGACGAGCCGCTAATAAGCAGGTGCTTCTGCGTATTACCTTGGTAATGAGTGGTTGTTAGCTCGGCTATGCCTCGCTAATGAAAACACGGCCCTTATCTCCATGGCTTGCTCCCTGGAAAAAAAAAAAAAAGTCTCAATTTAAGGTTACTGAGAGATCAGAATCTTATCAGCGCCAGACCATTATATGTGCGGACAACAAACATGTAAATCACCGCATCCACATATAGAGCATTGTTACTTTCCAGAAGGCCTGCTGAGATATTATTCGCCAGTGAAGACTTTCGAGATCCATCTTTTTTTTTTTTTTTTTTTTTTGCTGGTGCCGTTTATTATTGGATAATCCAGCTGTGGAGACGCAGATGGGATTTCTAGCAATCAGAAGATGATATTGAACAAATAGGTCCAAAGAATGGAATTGCTGTCATTTCCGCCCTAATTTTTGTTTTATATGGCTTGGTTATGGTGGCACGGTGGCTCAGTGGTTACTACTGTCGCCTCAAAGCAAGAAGGTCACTGGTTCAAGCCTCGGCCGGGTCAGTTGGCATTTTTGTGTGGAGTTTGCATGTTCTCCCAGTGTTGGCGTGGGTTTTCTCCAGGTGCTCCGGTTTCCCGGACAGTCTAAACACATGCACTATAGATGAATTGAAAAAGCTAATGCATGAGTGTGTGTGCATGAGTGTATATGGGTGTTTCCCAGAACTGGGTTGCAGCTGGAAGGGCATCCGCTGCATAAAACATATGTTGGAATTGTTGGCGGTTCATTGCACTGTGGCAACCTCTGAAATAGAGACTAAGCCGAAGGAATATTGATAAATGAATGGCTTGATTATAACTGTTATGAGTCACTTTTTGAGTAATGATGACCAATTTATGTGTCCAATAAATTGTACTTGATGGTTTTATTCTCATGTATATTCTTACATTTTTTGTATGAGAGGATATCTTGTTATATCATTCAACATATATATCATTTATTCCTAAACATTATTTTGGATTGTTTCCTATAGTGTTTATGGAGTAATACACAGACAGATGTAGAGTTTTTGTTTAGTTTTAAATTACACTTATTTAAACTTTCCTAAATTTTGATAGCAAAATGATCTAAGATATCATTTTTTCCCATTTCTTTTATATCTATAAAGACCCAAGATGTTATGTGGTATTATCTTAAAAACAACAACAACAAAAATGTTTTTTTTTTTACTTTGTATATTTTTCTGACTACATTGCTAGAACACATTCCCCCCCCAAAAAATCAAAACCTCATTTTGGACATTTCTTTAAATATTTATAAATAATGTCTTATATTTTCATCTTTATTTGTTTTTCAAGAAATAAAGCAGAAACACACACATTGTCTAAAATGTTACCGTACTGTTATAGTGTATGTATATTAAAATTCTAATAATTTCCAAGTGACAAAAGTTCCAAAGTTTAACAAGACAAGGACATTTTCACACTATTTCTTATTATGTTTTATTATGTAAATAATACAAATAATTAAATAAATAAAAAATAAAATAAAATAAAATTTTAAATATTAAATTAAAAAAAAAAAAAAAAAAAAAACTTTTATAAAAAATAAATAAAAACTTTAATTAAAAATTATGATAATAAAAATAAAATTAAATTAAATTAAATTTAAGCTAATTTAATTACTAAATAAATAAATAAATAAATAAAAAATTAAAGTAAAATTAAATTCAATTCAATTTAAAAAATAAAATTAATAAAATTTAATAAAATAAAAAATTATTAAATTAAATAAAAAATAAAAATAAAATATCAAATATCAAGTAACTACGGTTATTAAATTTAATTACATTTAAAAAATAAAAAAGTATATAAAAAAATAAAAAATAAAAATAAAATGCTCTGACAAATGGTGTGGTAGCAATTCAGGGCGTCCTGAATTTGAATCCCAGCTCAAGGACATTTCCTGACCCTACCTCTCCACTTTCTTCCACTTCGCGTTTTGTCTGATTACTGTCCTATCTAATAAAGGCAAGAAGGCAAAAATAAATGAATAAATAAATGAAATAAAGCAAAATTGCTATGGTTAATATTTTTTGCTCACTTTAGCAAATTTTTTTTTTTTCGATTGTCGACAGAACAAAGCATTGTTGTCCAATCACTTGCCTAATTAACCCAATTAAGTCTTAAAATGAAATGTATTTAAATAGTATGTAGTGTCATCATAACAAAGGCAAAACAACTGAGTTATTTTTAATAAAATAGCCAATTATGTTTGCTTAAAAAAAGATCACTCTGGAAATATTTGAAAAATAATAACAATTTTTATCTTCAGCTGTATAAATGTATCCTTATTGTTGCATATTTAATTAACAATGTCTAATAATTAAATAAATCCTGCATTTTATAAAATAAGTAAACCCCTCATAAAACGCTGATATCTATTACTTTCCATCATCAACCTGTAAGACACAGTCTCATTGAAACAGCGCAGTCTCTGGTTTGAAGGATTAGTGCGTGAAAACCTGTTAAAAGACGTGCTCCTCTTGTTATTGTGAATCAGGGAATTTGGCTAATCAGGATCAGATTTCAGCCGGTGCACCGGTGTGATTTTCCATTAGCGGCGCACAGGAATTTGTTTGGGGGCGACGCTGTGACATTTTCCTTAATTGTGAGAAAGGAGGAGATCTCACGACGTGATTGAGCGCCTGTATTACCCTAATTTGCTTGGCAGTCAGATGGCAGTGTGTTATCGCCCAAGGATGTGCCACTAATTTGGTGTTGGGGGATATTTCTCTGTCAGAGCGTTGTGTTCTTTATCAACAGGCGCCGATGAAGTCCCTACTAAACATGACAAGTTGACGCCCGAAAAACGAGAGTATATGAAGGCGACGGCGGCGTTTAGCTTTTTTCTCCCCTGCCGTCTCTGAGCCAGAAGATGCGTGCGAAATGCATATCAACTCCCCTCCGTTTTCAATTTGAATATCATTAACCAAAAAGTCAATTTTTCCCAGCGTTTTAATTAATATCTTTAATGAATTCCGCCGCATTATGTGCTGTTTGGGCGAGCGAGATATTTGTGGTTAATGAAATTTACTTTTAGGAATGAAACATGCTTGTGTAGTTCAGTCTGTGCTGTTTTGGAGCTCTGCCCGCAACACACACACACACATACACAAACTTTAATTCATTGTTTAAACGGCACCATCCAATTAGTTAGTCATTTTGCGCTATTTTTCTGTCATTTGCATAATCAAATAAGGCCATTAATGATGGTGCTCGTGTTAATTCTGTGTTTATTAGAAGTGGAGCATCATTTTTTGGGGGGGTTATCATTCTTCAAGCCTCTTTTATGAGTTGATTGAACAAATTTGATTGACAAAATTAAAATATTAAAGTAGAAATGAGCAGAACAACTGGTGTTTGCAGAGATGCTGAATGTGTGGCAGGGACATGCGGTCAGGTGAGGCAGAGGGAGGTTATCCTCACCTGCCGTCATGAGATGTATACTGATAAAGTCAATATTTGTCCACTCATCTATACATGCAATTTCTGCATGATTAACAATATTTCAATCATTTTTATGATCAAAATCGCTGTATTTTGCGGATGTCCTGTTGAATTACTGCGTAGGAAGCGAGGTGAGGCTTCAGATTGCGCAATGCCTTGCAAATTGGCCTGATCGCACACCTTTTTCTTACTCAGTGTATGCTGCCTATGTAATTTTTGCATGCTGTAATTGTTTGCAAGCTGGAAACCTGTAACCATTGACTTTCATGATATTTGTTTTTCCTGCAATGGAAGCAGAGATGCATAGTAGCGAAGTACAACTACTTCGCTGTTGTACTTAAGTACTAAAAGGCAGTATCTGTACTCTACTGGAGAATTGTTTTTTTCTCCTACTTCCACTTTTACTTCAGGACATATTTTCAATGAGTTTAATACTTTTACTCAGATAGATTTTTTATGTGCTGCATTGTTACTCGTAACTAGGGGTGTCAAAGTTATTTGACACCCCTAGTGCACAGCACTTACTAGCTGGCCTCTGTTACACATACACAGATTGATTTACTTCATAAGACCGTAATGTAACATCAGATGCCATCATGTGTATTAATTTTGTCGCCCATATGTATTTTATGTCTCTCAAAGTGTTCAAGGATCACAGTTTCAACAGACAAATAATTTTTAAAGGGCCATGAAACCCCCTTGTTTCAGCAGGGTGTTTTCACACCTCTACTTTGGAAAAAGTCAGAAAAGTGGGCGTGTCCAGCTCTGTTTAGGGGGGAGTGTCGGAGGAAGAAAAGAGGCTTGGTGTGGGAGTGTCTATTTGGGCACGCGCGAGTTTCAGAGTCAAAATACACAACCACAGCGGACAATGTGACTGTGTTTACATGGACATCTGTAGTCGAATTATTTGCCAAATTATTAAATGGTGGACTTTAACTGCAGTTTGGCTCTTTCATTCAGGGAATTCATTCATGTCCCTCACGACAAACAAGATATTTGATTCGAGGAACTGCTGTAAGCGTGTATTTTTCATGCAATGTTTGATACCGCACGGCGAATGAGAGAAAAAAAACCTCCGCATTTCCCAGAAACTTAGATGTACATGGCAGATAGCGTCAGAAAGCCGCGTGTGTTATTCCGGTCACTAAATCCTACACGAGGTTAAAGTTTGGTTGTAGTGCTAACTTGTTTACACTCGGTGCAATAGTTTTTTCGATACGAATAAAATACGAACTGAATAAACAAAGAGCACTGGACGCTCACTTACCAAATCTGTAGAGACAAGCCAATCACCAACAACTAGAGCCGCGTCTTTATTAAGAGGAGACTACAAGCGAATCCGGATCTCAGCGTTTGCAGATGAGAACAGCTCTCAGGTAAACAATAATCCCCCTTAGACACGTAAGTTATTGTTGTCGCGTGTCGCGTACACTGTTAATCCACACGTGACTCCAGCTGCGCTCTCACAGAGAGAAAATGAAAACGAAACTTAACGGCAGCAAACTATAAAAGCAACACTTCACGCTTGTTTTGCCAACACAACGTGGCGTCTCTGCCGTCTAAACACTGTGACAGTAATGAATATTAATGAAGTTGCACAATAGAGCGCGCTGATTGGTTTGAACCAAGCCTTACTCATGCATTAATGCAACACACTGTAAGACGTAATAAGACACACTCTGGCAAAGACGTCCAGTCTGCACGCTGGAATACACGCTATTATGTCATGACCGTGACGCAGCTTCAAAAATTCGTTTCAAACAGGAAGTACGAATTTGCTTAAAATAACGCAAAAACAACCAATTTTTAGTGAAATATACGTATCCTAATAGTGTTTTTAGCAGTGTGGGACACATATACGACTGTCAACAGCTCAAACACATGTGTTTTGGTGTTTCGTGACCCTTTAAGTTTCTACTGAAGAATGTAAAACAGTCAGCTGAATGGCCTGAGGGTGATTCAATTAAAAGCAAATGCATTCATTCATTTATTTTCCTTTGGCTTAGTCTCTTGTTGAGCTATGGTTGCCACAGCAGAATGAACCGGCAACTATTCCAGCATTTATTTATTTTTTTTTTGCAGCGGATGTCTTTCCAGCCGCAACCCAGTACTGGGAAACACCCATACACTCTCATTCACACACACACACCCATACATCACAGCCAATTTTGCTTAACCAGTTCACCTATAGCTCATGTGTTTGGGGGAAACCGGAGCACTCAGAGAAAACTCAACACGGGGAGAACATACAAACTCGTGACAGAAATGCCAAGTGACCCAGCTGGGACTTGACCCAGCAATCTTCTTGCTGTGATGCGACAGTGCTAACCACTGAGCCACCATGCCAGCCCAGTCTAAAAGTTTCCAAGTAATTGTATTTTTAAATACAGCCACTATACAGTACATCCTGCTACCGGATGGGTACAATTAAAGTGTGCAACCTGTATTCTGGAACTCACAATCCCTAAATGTATAATTGAATTATATAATCCTAAATATCATCCGGCAGAAACTCCTGCACTGTTTTGACAGGCGATTGACACAGATTGGCTGCCGCCGGCTTTTCCCATCTCTCGTTTGCACAAAGTTCAGCAGCTTTGCTCAAGTTTCTGACTTCCGCGTCACATTTGCAATTGACAATGCTGTTGATAGATTTGGAAATCAGCCATGCGGACATTGTTATCGATGGCAATAATAATCTCAACAATTGGGGGGTTTTACGGCCTGGCTGGCATACGGGTCTGTGGATAGATGGAAAGTTTCATTATCCCACAAACTGTCTTGATGTTTGACGGCTTTTACTCACTGTGGGCTCTATTTTAACAATCTAATCGCAAAGTCTAAACAAGCGCAAAAGCACTAAGGCTGTGTCCAAATCCACTTTTGCTATTTTAAGGATTGGAAAAACCGTCTGTGAGCCAGGCGCATGATCTAAAATGAGTCGGGGTGTGTTTTGAGCATAACATGCGTTAATCTCTTAAGGCCCAAAGTGTTTTTGTACGTGCATTTTTTATTTCTCTTTGCTATTTGGGCTTATTGAAACCTAATTGGAATAAAAACCTAAGTATCATCTTTTGACATTAAATACTTTTAGAAAAAAATATGTCCATATATGTGGACTCATGGTCCGAATTTACATAAAATTACACACACAAAAAAACCAAACTTTTTTGTAATGCATATTTAACACATTTTTTTTTTTTTTTTTGCACGTTTCGACTATCAGAGAGTAAAAACTATTTTTTTTTTTCGCATTTTGGACAGTTAAAAATAGTGCTTGGGACATTTCATATCCTGCTAAACTGTTGCAGGATGACACTGTGGGCCTTATCATACACCTGGCGCAAGGTGCGACGCAATTATTATTTGCAAGTTTCAGCTCGGTGCAAGAGTTGTTTTGACATTTTTCACCACGCTGTTTAAATAGCAAATGCATTTGCACTCATATGTGCGCCCATAGGGGTTCTGGTCTAAAAAAGCAGGCGTGTTTTGGCGCGTTGCTATTTTGAGAAACTATAATAGTGTGTTCTTTAGAGCAGAACAAAGCCGGTCTATTGTCCGGCGCAAAGTGTGCCTTGCTTACACACTGCTTAAGACAGAATTAAACAGAATGATATCCAGATATATATAGTTGAGGACATGCTGCTGCTGTCTCTCACATTGTAGATGAGTGTACAATGTTTTATATTTATTTTATAGTCGTTTGACAATTTTTTAAATTTTTTACAGTTACTTTCCCTGGACGTTCATTACTTTTATAATCATGTAACTCAGTTACAAACTCAGTTACTATTTTTAAGAAGTAACTATAACTATAAAGAAACATGTTTAACACAGGGTGTATCCAAACACACTTTCTACTCCCTATATAGTGACGCATTACGTCTCTAAAACTCATCAGGCATACAGATCTAATCAAAAAATGTTTAAAACAAATTTAAATATGCATATATAAATGCTACTACTAATAATAACATTAAATAAATGTAAATTGTCATGAATAAACTGACTAAAAAAGATCACAAAAAGGTGAAGAAGGAGCTGTTTTTATGTTTATGTTGACGATAGTAATTTATTTAAAAATTTTAATCTTTTAGTTGTTCCTATTTAAAGATGTTTGTGCAACCCTGTACGTGTAATAAGGCATGTGTACTCGCATTTTGAGAGACTGCCTAACATACTCTGTACATAACAAAATAAAAACACTGTGCCGTTGACTTTAGACCAAGTTTTAGTAGGTCGATGGAGCAATTTATTTCAATTACAAAATAGCAACGTGCCAACAATGCGCCTTAACACACCTCCTTTTAAGACCAGCACGCATATGGGTGCACAAATGGCCTGTAGAGGCATTTGCTATTATAACACTGTGGCAATAAACATGGAAGTTATACCTGTGTCAGGCTGAAATGAGCAAAAAACGCGTTGTACATTGCGTCGTGTGTATGCTAGTGCCCAAAGAGTGTAAAAGCTACAATAAGCCGCAGTGGCATTCACTTTCTCCTGACCTTTGCATGGGCAACACGCATTCAGATCCATCAGCCAATAATGAGAACTTCACAAAGGCCAATTAGCTGCTTAATGTTGGGAAAACTGACGCAGTTGAGATTCTGCTGACAAGTCAATGATCCAGCAGATATCAAACCGTTCTTATATATTGTCAAAGTTATTTGCCATCCTGGGAATTTAGTTTTCTTTTTAAAATATTTCCCAAATGATGTTTAACAGAGCAATGGCTTTTTTATAGTATTTGCTATATTTTTTTCCTTCTGGAGAAAGTCTTATTTGTTTTATTTCAGCTAGAATAAAAGCAGTTTTGAAATTTTAAGGTCATTATTATTAGCCCCCTTAAGCAGAGCTGGATTAACATAAGGGCTAGGCGGGACTGAAGCATTTCTTTTGGCTCGCTGGTGTTCAAAAACACTGATGCTGCTAAATTATGGCTTCATTAAACAGCCCTATTTACAGTCCCGAAGTGAAGAGATGTCCTGTTTTTCCCAGGAAAGTTCCTTATTTCCCAGGACAGTTCCTTATTTGAGCTCTACCGCGAAAACGTTCCAGCCAAAGGTAGGCTTACCAAGCTCATCATAGAACAAAAAATACAATTCAAACAGTATTCATCATTAACCTGGAGCAAGAGAGCTCAGGATAGGCGGACTCATGCAGAATGGACTCATTACTAAAGAGTTGTCTGCAATCCTGCCCTCTTATAACTGAGACAGCGTGCGACCAAATCAAATAGCCTACACAGACAGTTCCCGCCCGCCCGCTTACTTCCCTTAACCCAACAAAGAATTAACAAAAGTCGTCCAGAAAAAGAAAAGCCCTCGTCTGATTTTTACCGCGTTTTCAGATTTTACCACATTCTCACCCTGTTATGAACTTGTTAATTTTATTTTTTGGATTCGTTTTTTGTCTTACCTGATTTCTGGAAATGCTTTTCCCCGAACTCGAACCCAGACGTCATCGTGGTCAGCTCCTCTCAGCGTCTCAAGTCCGACGCACATGACGAGCTAACTAGGCAAACTGGTTGCAACGGGAAAGCCCCCTCACACGGAGGTAAGAACTCAGACGGTGAGCGCCAAAAGGAACGTCGTCACAGCCGTCGTCACGCCCCGTAGCGTTCGCTTAAAAAAATTAAATGCAGCCATGCGTACCTCCAGCTACATAATTTGCGGTCTCCAGAAACGTCGACAGGACTACGTTTTCAGAACGTTTTCAGAAAGTTTTATTATATAATAATATAAATTAGCAAAGTAATAATATTAATAAAAATAATAGCAAAAAAGCAACGTTTGTGAGGTGACAAATAAATCGGGCCCTTGGGTTTGCTATAGCCTCTGGGCCCAATATGTTCTTAATCCAGCCCTGCCCTTAAGCAATATATATATATATATTCATTCATTCTTTTTCTTGTCGGCTTAGTCCCTTTATTAATCCGGGGTCGCTACAGCGGAATGAACCGCCAACTTATCCAGCAAGTTTTTATGCAGCGGATGCCCTTCCAGCTGCAACCCATCTCTGGGAAACATCCAAGCACACATTCACACACACACTCATACACTAAGGACAATTTACCCTACCCAATTCACCTGTACTGCATGTCTTTGGACTGTAGGGGAAACCGGAGCACCTGGAGGAAACCGACGCGAAGGCAGGGAGAACATGCAAACTCCACACAGAAATACCAACTGAGCCAAGGTTTGAACCAGCGACCTTCTTGCTGTGAGGCGACAGCACTACCTAATGCGCCACTGCCTCGCCTATATATATGGTTCAGGATCTGAAAAGCTACTCATCGATGAATTTGCTCTTCAGTGTTTGGACTCTCAGTAATGATATCAACCACACTGAACTGAGCTAAACTGAACTGAACTTAAACACTAAAAACTGAACTACCCTGATCCAGCTACTATGACCATTTATGTGAAGCTGCTTTGACACAATCTACATTGTAAAAGCGCTATACAAATAAAGCTGAATTGAATTGAATTATATATATATATATATATATATATATATATATATATATATATATATATATATATATATATATATATATATTTATAATATATAATATATAATATATATATATATATATATATATATATATATATATATATATATATATATATATATATATATATATATATATATATATATATATTTAACAAACCACTGTTATACAATGACTTGCCATAATAAACCTAACATGCCCAATAAACCTAGTTAAGTGTTCAAATGTGACTTTAAGCTGTATAGAAGTGTCTTGAAAATATCTAGTCAAATATTATTTACTGTCATCATGGCAAAGATAAAATAAATCAGTTATTAGAAATTAGTTATTAAAACTATTATGTTTAAAATTGTGTTGAAAAAATCTTCTCTCTGTTCGACAGAAATTGAGGAAAAATATATACAGGAAGGCCGATAATTCAGGGGGGCTAATAATTCTGACTTCAACTGTATATATTTATGCTTTCACACAGTTTCTGATGAGATGTATTACTGTTGGTGTTGTCTGTCCATTGTCCATCTGAACTCTCAATGGATATCGATCTGTTTACCCCAGATCTCTTAATACAGACACGAGCAATGTGCAGCCGATATGTGTCGATTCAGTCAAGTAGACCTGAAAGATAGAGGCTAAGATCCATCACGCTTAGCTAACATTGACGAAATGACATTATGAAGCTCTCTGTGCAGTAAAAATAGAGATTCAATCCATATCGTCTCAGATGCTGCTGAGCAAACCAGGCCTGTTTCATAGATCCTGCATGAGCGATGTATTAGTGCTGCGGATCTGGACTGAAAATGTTGTTTTTTTTATTATTATTTTATTATTTTATCATCAGCAATCCTATTTGTGTATGTTACCTGACAAAAGTCTTGTCGCCTATTCAGGTTTTAGGAACAGCAAATAATAACTTGACTTCTAGTTGATCATTTGGCATCAGAAGTGGCTTATATGAAAGGCAAAGGCCTCTAGATTACACTTATTTTACCACAATAAAACATGAACATGCCTTGATTTTGAATGATTTCATTAGGACAGTAAGGTCTGACTCTGCTTAGACAAAAGTCTTGTTACTGAACAGAAATAATGTCCAGTATTGATATAAAGTCATGCTGCAGTGGAAACAGAATGAATATTGTGTCTGACTCCATCATGAGCTTGGAGGACTGCATCCACACATCTCTGCACTGACTCAAATCACTGATTAATAAAGTCATCTGGAATGGCAGAGAAAGCGTTCCTGCAGGACTCCCTGAGTTCATCAAGATCCTTTGGATTCATCTTCAATGCCTCCTCCTCCATCTTACCCCCGACATGCTCAATAATGTTCATGTCTGGTGACTGAGCTGGCCAGTCCTGGAGCCCCTTGACCTGATGTGGAGGCTGAAGTATGAGAAGGAGCGCTATCCTGCTGGACAATTTGCCCTCTCCTGTGGTTTGTAAAGTAATGGGCAGCACAAATGTCTTGATACCTCAGGCTGTTGATGTTGCCATCCTGATTTTTCCTTCACCAAACTTGACAGATTTCTTGAAGAATCTTGGCTCCATCTAGATGATCGGGATGCAGTTCAACAGATGATTCATCAAAAAAATCGACCTTCTGCCACTTTTCCAAATGCTCAACTAGAAGTCACGTTATTATTTGTTGCTCTTACAAGTGGGATTGACGACAAGACTTTTGTCAGGAAGTGTGTGTATATGAATACAAATGTTTCTGAATAAACAAGAAAAACTCTATATTTAAGTCTTTCAAAGACTTTGTCCAAATAAAAACGGAATGTTTTATTGTTTTATTTTAAAAAGTCCATGATTTTAGAAATTTTTCATGGATTTATGTTACATTATGTTGATTTATGAAAAGCTATGAAGAGTTCTTCTAAAATTATTCTTCTGAAATGTATGTAGGCTCAGTAATTTATATTTTATATTAACAATCCAGTTCTTTTTTCGTTGGCTTTAAAGTGAATAACTTTTTTGCATCTGAACTCTTCAAACATTTATTATAAGTTTGTTTACAATTTTATTACCTATGTGTATTTTTTAGACCACATCTATGTGCAATGTATATACTGTAAATTTTCTTTTTCTTAAACTATATATATATATATATATATATATATATATATATATATATATATATATATATATATATATATATATATATATATATATATATATATATATATATATTATATTATATTAATGTTAAGCACCTTGGGTCTGAGAGTAACGCAATTTCGATTCTCTATATGTCTTGTACATGTGGCTGAATTGACAATAAAGCTGACTTTGACTTTGACTTTGATAAGTTCATATATACAGACTTTTGCATGTATTTTCATGCATATATACCAAAAAAATTAATGCTGACTTATATACAGTTTTATATGTATATTTCATATTTATTTTAACAGTAATAATATAATACTGTTTTATTTAATTTAATTTATTTTTTTACTTTAATAATAATTTTTTAAATTTTTTTTTACATTTAATTACATTTTACTTTCTTATTATTTTTTCATTTCTTTATTTAAATTGTTTTTTATTAAATTAAATAAAATTTTATTTGAATTTATTTTATTTTGAATGAATTATAATTTCCATAGGCTGTATATAATTTTAAATCATTTAAAGTGAATATTACCTCTCTCATGTCATTTAAGCTTACATTTCTATCGTTTATTCATGCATATTAAACAGTATAAACAAGAAACGGATAATATTTTCTGTTGTGCAGTTGTTTACTTTACAATTTCCATCACGTTCTTCCCTTGCTGATCTTCCTGCTCCTGCAGTGTGACAGATGTCTCTTTAAACGTGTATATATTCCACACAGTCTCTCGATTAATCTGAAGTCATGAAAACATTCACAGGATGCAATGAAGTCAACGTGTCAACTATTTCATGTCAACAAGCCTAATAAGTGTGTCCTAATGCCTGCTGTACTGCCTTACCTCTCCATTACGGCTAATATTTGTCTTCCCGGTCAAAACTGCCAAAAACAAGCGTTGGATGTGTCGAGCTTTAATACGCAGACATGTCAAGACAAATGGATTTGTGGCATTTACTGGCTTTATTTAAACCGTGCGGTGCACAGAAAAATGCCAGGAAATCTCGCTTCCTGGCTGCGATTTCTGAACAAATGCATTACAAACAGGTTGTGCATCGCTTTTTGGTGTTGAGAGAAGATTAATCGTGTGTCTTCATGATGCATAAAGTTCTTATTATTGACTTGCTCTCAGTTTGATTTAAATCTGTACACATGCACTCCAGATTGAATCAATTCGCCGCGACGCTGTTTTATCTGCTCTGCCTGGCATAGTTGATATTTTGTCATTAATCATTGTGGGATCGATGGGTTATTCATTTTGTAATGTTTGGTATCTGTTGTTAAAGAAACCGAAGGAACACTCCACCTAATCTCCCCTAGGGTTAAACCACTGGATCAAAACATTTTTGAGTCTTTTTAGCCTATCTCTGGGTCTGGCAGGGGCACTTTAGCTTAGCTTAGCATAGATTATTGATTCGGATTAGACCATTAGCATCTTACTCAAAAAGAACCAAAAAGTTTTGATAATTTTCCTATTTAAAGTTTGACTCTTTTGTAATTACATCATGTACTAAAGATATCTGACTAGCTAGAATCGTCATTGGATGTTGGCTGAAGAGAGCAATCTGATTGGTTATTCAGCTACGAATCAGAGCGCGGGAACAAAAATGGAAGTGACATGTTTTATTATTTTCCCATTACTGGATTTCGGCTGGGAGGGCATCCACTGCGTAAAACATATGCTGGCATAGTTGGCGGTTCATTACACTGTGGCGACCCCTGATAAATAAGGGATTAAGCCAAAGGAAAAATGAATGATTGAACAAATGTTTTGTCATTTCTGAATCTATTCAGCCAATCTCTGGGTCTGGTGGGAGCACTTTTAGCTTAGCTTAGCTTAGCATAGATCATTGATTCAGATTTGACCGTTAGCATCACTCTCATAAATGACCAAAGTGTTTCAATGATTTTCCTATTTAAAGCTTGACTCTTTTGTTTTTACATCGAGTACTAAAAGTATCAGTCTGGCTAGAATCGGCATCAGACGTTGGCTGAAGAGAGCAATCTGATTGGTTATTCAGCAACGAATCAGAGTGTGAGAACAAAAATGGAAGTGACATGTTTTCTCATTTTCCCATCACTGGGTTGCGGCTGGGAGGGCATCCACTGCGTAAAACATATGCTGGAATAGTTGGCGGTTCATTCCGCTGTGGCAACCTGTGATAAATAAGGGTCTAAGCCAAAAGAAAAATGAATGAATGAACAAATGTTTTGTCATTTCTGAATCCATTGAGCCAATCTCTCGGTCTGGTGGGAGCACTTTTAGCTTAGCTTAGCTTAGCATAAGCCATTGATTCAGATTAGACCATTAGCATCTCGTTCAAAAATGACCATAAAGTTTTAATAATTTTTCCATTTAAAGCTCGACTCTTTTGTAATTACAACATGTACTAAATGTATCCGTCAGGCTATAATCTGCATCGGCCGTTGACTGAAGAGTGAGCTCTGATTATGGTTATTCAGTAACAAATCAGAACGCGAGAACAAAAATGGACGTGACTTGTTTTATCATTTTACCAATACTGTGTATGGGAGCACTTTTAGCTTAGCTTAGCATTGATTATCGATTCGGATTAGACCATTAGCATCTTGCTTATAAATGACCAAAAAGTTTTGATCATTTTTCTATTTAATGCTTGACTCCTCTGTTGTTTAATTGTGTACTAAAAGCTGGGATACACCAAGACATTGGCTCAAGTTTGCCTGATTCAGTGACTGAAGAGAGCGCTTAAAGAATCATAGCGCAAGAACAATAACTGAATAATAACAGTAACAATAACTGAAAAATAACAGTAACAAAAACTGAACAGAAAGATCCCAGCTGTATTTTACTATATCTCTTAAATAACCTTGCAAATTATATGGACTATTAGATTATTAGACATATTTGCATGAGCAAATCCCATGATGGTAAGTGACAATTACTGTGATAATGCTATTAAATGCATTTGTTTATGGTTTGTGTGTGCTTATTTTATCTTTTGGTTTGTTTTGGGGGTTTTTTGTCTGTTTTTTTTATTTTTAATTTTTATTTTGTATGTTTTTTTTTTTAGTTTTTTTAGAGTCAGCTTATTGTGTCCTGGCTCCAAGGCAAAAATGAAAGGTTGCCATTTTCTAATATGCCATGGTTAGGAGTTATATTCTCATTCCAGTGTAATAATTAAGAAAAACTTTGCTGCAGTACCATGGATGCAGCAGGTGCAATATTATGAAGCGCCTGAAAATTGGCTGAATTTTGTGTGTTCCAGTTTAAATATATACGGCTCAGGATCTGCACCAACGTAAATATGTTTTAAATAGTCTCTCAATGATTTATCCATTATTGAAACCCTTAGGTTAAGCAGTTGAGTTTTACCATGTCTGAATTGATTCAGCTGATCTCTGGGTCTGGCGGGAGCACTTTTAGCTTAGCTTAGCATAGATCATTGAATTGGATTAGACCATTAGCATCACCTTCATAAATGACCAAAGAGTTTAAATAATTTTCCTGTTTTAAGCTTGACTATTTTTGCATTTGCACCATGCACTAAGATTTGACAGAAAATGAAAGCAAGTGGTGACGTTATTTATATATTGACGGAAGTTTTTTCAAGATTTTCAGAAGATATGTGATATACTATGATATTGATATTACAATGATGACAATTATTATTATTATTATACAATTATTATTATTATTATTATTATTATTATTATTATTATTATTATTATTATTTTATTATTATTTTATTATTATTATTATTATTATTATTATTATTGTTGTTGTTGTTGTTGTTGTTGTTGTTGTTGTTGTTGTTATTTTATTATTTATTATTATTATTATTAATATTTATTATTAGTATTATTACAATTATTATTACTACTATATTATTATTTTATTATTTATTATTATTATTATTATTAGTAGTAGTAGTAGTAGTAGTAGTAGTAGTAGTAGCAAATATCTTTACTTTGCTTCGAATTCAAGTAGTGCATACTTTCTGTAAAGATTTTAGGTTTTTAAAATGCTAGTAAAGCTAAAAAAGTGAATATTTCCTAAGTTAATTGATTATTACACTGGAATGAGCAGCCTAATCTCATCAGGAAACATATTTACTTTTTGTATTGTCAGAAAAGTGGCTAATTTTACAAACTTATACTAATTTCAGGCATGCATCCAAACCCCACCCTTAACCCTATACTTCTCATTGGGGGATGAGGATATCATGCTAAAATGTTTGAATGAGATTGTATAATTTAATGTGAATTAAGGTACTAAAAGTTGAAAAAAGTTACGAATAGCTGAAAAAGTTACGAATTGCTATGAAGTGGCGTTGAAATGAGAGCATATTTCCCAGCCATATAAGCCTAGAAAACAGTAACTTTTCATTTTCTGTTGGTCTTAGTACATGATGTAACAAAAAGAAGACACAAGCAGAAGCAAAATAGGAAACCTATCCAAAATATTTGCTTATTTTTGAGTGAGATGCTAATGGTCTAATCAGATTCAATGATCTATGCTAAGCTAAGCTAAATGTCAGACCCGGAAATTGGCTAAATGGATTAAAAATGGTAAAACTGAACTGTTTATCTCTGGGGGAGTTACAAAATGAGTCCATTTTCAACAAAAAGTGGAGTGTTATTTTAATGATTTCATATTCAGCTTCACTGGCTTTTATTTGTCCTCAAGAAGCTGTAAGATCATGTTCTTGGCACGGTTGCTTTTTTAGCAAGTGCTTGTTTTTGCTGAACTCTGGTGTTAAATAGATAAAATATCTTCCTTTAATGTGATGCTTTGAGGCTGTTCTTTTTTGTAGCTCGTTTGTTTGTTTTAAATATATCATATTTGTCTTTCCAATTGGGGAAATAAAAAAAAAGCGTAAATAAATAAGACGATTGCTGTCACACCATGAAAGAACAAGCTGTGAAATGAAGGCAGAAAACAGCTCAGATCATTTGCTTTGCCAAGATTTTTGGTGGCAAATGAGTCATTGCTGTTTTAATTTAGTGTATGCATCTCTTTGATCTGATTTATGATAAAATAATATATTTATCACAGTAATCATACTTTCATAACGTATTAATTAGCATTGCTTTAGCACAATCTGTTAATGATCACATTTTAGGTGTTGAATTGGAGATAAGATGTGTTATATGTGTTTAAAAGATTTTTATTTCACCACTGCAGAAATATTTTGCACTTTTCAAACATGTATTAGTGACAAATAGTTGGTTTAGTTGAAGTATTTGATTATAAAATGTGTTATATGACTATATGGTCACACTTTACAATACAGTTTCATTAGTTAATGTATTTACTAACATGATCTAATAATAAATAATACTTGTGCGGCATTTATTAATGATACTTCGACATTTTCTAATGCTTTATTTTCATCCAAGGTTATGCTTGGTGACTTTATTTGATGCACATGAACTAACAAGGAACAATTTTCATTAAGTAACGTTAGCTAACAAGAACAAATATTGTCATAAATTCATTGTCAGTGTTGGGGCGTAACTAGTTACATGTAACTTACATGAAACTAGTTACTAGTTTCGCCCCAACATAGAAAAAAATTGTGAAAAACTAAGGGGTCTGATTATTACAATATTATTCATAATTGTATTTTAAAATTTATGTGAATAGACATGTTATATGCATTTTATAATACACAAATGTTAAACAAATTTCAACATACTAAGTACAGTTTGAAATATCAATAAATATGAGACTGATTTGTTGTTGTTCATTTTGCTCTTCATTTAATCTCATAGCTCTTCTGTGCTATTAGTGTTTTTATCTTCAGGAATTTCTTCAATAGATCACAAAAAACAACAGCATTGCAACCTATTTTTTCAGTGATTTTCAAGCAACAGAGCCTCTTATTTAGTTTATGGCATAAGCTGTGATTATTTCCATTATCCTTAAAAAATGGTACAGTCCATTGTCATATATTTTCAGTAAGATGATTGTTCATCTGCTCTCCATTTAATCCCATTGCTGTCATTTGTGATCGTATGTCTTATAGACTCTCATGCACGACTTTCTATCTTCTACAGAACACAACAGTAGTTTTCTTTTCCCCATGCAGTGGTCATTTTCCCCCATGCAATTACAATAAATTGAGTCCAGAGCTTTCAAGCCTCAAAAACAAGCATGCATAAGCACCATAAAGGCAGTCTGAGTGTGTGCACGTCTACTGAAGCCATACTATAGCTCTTTGTGAGTGTATTTTGATGTTTGTTTGATCTGTTGCATTGTTTAAGACATAGTCGATCCTTTATTTATACACAATACACAAATTGTGTAATACCCCAAACCACTAGGGGGCGACCTTGCTCGCAAAGATGATACAATGACTAAGGCTTTTGTTTAATTTTAGCTTTCAATGACTATAAAAACATTAGGGCTGTGTTCCAGTCTACTTTTAGACACACACTTACAAACTTTCCTTCCCTTGTTCTCTCACCGTTAAAGTGCGCTCCATTACATTAACTGAACAAAGGAAGTTCACATGGACATATCCTCAATCCCTCGATTTTGACCGAGAGTGTAAAATTTTATACATATTTATCCACAAAATCAAAAAGTTACGAAAGGCTTTGATAATAGCAACTTTTCATTTTTTGTTGGTCTTCAATGTAAATTATTCAAGCTTTAAATTGGAAAAATTAACTCATTTGGTCATTTTTGAGCAAAATGCTAATGCTCTAATCTGATTTAAAGATCTATGCTAGGCTAAGCTAAATGTCAGACCTGAAGATTGGCTGAATGGATTATAAAAGGGTCAACCCAAGCTCATTCTGGAAACGTAGCCCCGCGGACGTTTCTGGAGGCCGCAATTTACGTGGCCGGAGGTACGTACGGCCGTGTTTGGTTTTTTTCGAGCGAACGCTTGCGGGGCTGTGTGGCGCCGCTCCGCTCCTCCTCTTCGCACTCGCCGGCCAATGGCTCGCCTCTGAGTGGAGGGCTTTCCCGATGCAACCAGTTTGTCCGCTTAGCTCACAGAGTTGCGTCGGCGGAGTGGAGGCCCCGGAGGAGGAGGAGCCGGCCGCGGGGACGACGACCGGGATCAAGTCCGGGGAACATCGGTTCCAGAAATCAGGTAAGATGAAAAACGGAATCCGAAAAATAAGGGCGAGAATGCGGCGGGATCCGAAAACGCGTTCGAAATCGAAGGCTTTTGCTTTTTTTTCTTTTTTCTTGACCTTACCTTACCTGATTTCCGGAACCGCTCTTCCCCGGACCCGATCCCGTTCGTCCCCACGGCCAGCTCCTCCTCCTCCAGGCCCCCACTCCGCCCACGTAACGCTGTGAGCTAAGCGGACAAACTGGTTGCATCGGGAAAGCCCTCCACTCGAAGGCGAGCCGTCGGCCGGCAGCGTTCGCTTGAAAAAAAAACTAAACGCGGCCATACGTACCTCCGGCCACGTAAATTGTGGTCTCCAGAAACGTCCGCGGGGCTACATATTCAAAATGAGCTTGTGTTGTATACTTGAGTATGATTTTTTAGTACTCTTTCCACCACTGCTTCTAAGTCGTTTAACACCAATGATGACAATATATCACTACACACTGTGTAAAAAATGTCAATAAAAGTCACTCGAACTTTTCAACATCCAAAGTTGTTGGAGTAAAGATCAAGATCCAAGAATGCAAAAGCATAAACAAATGACCCAATGAATCTCAGAATAGGAGACACTCTGGCTGTGGTATCCGAACATGCTTCTTCAACACCAGCAAAGTCCAGCAAAGCGGCTTTAGTTCCAGAGCAGTCAGATAAGCACCGCTGGGCTTTCTAAGTGGATCACAGGAGTGATGATCATGTTCACTCAGTCGAGTTAGTGTCAAACCCACCCGCTCCTAATGCCGGCTGTTTGCTGCATTGACGGCTTTAATCACAGAGGTTTAATCCTGGATGCTCTCATTACACCGGAGTCAGTGCACTTTCACACCCCAGTTAGTGTCATATTCCAGCGGCGCCGGTGTTGTGTAATGCACTCAAGGAGCGCTAATGTTATGCCTCATTGCGGGGCGGCCGTGTGTTTATTAAATTGCGAGGTTGCACCGGTTGGCCTGCGCTGTTTTGATGGTCCTCTGTTGGGCCGTGTGTGTGTGTGTGTGTGTGTTTGGTCGGGTAAACATGGCGCCTTGCAGACTGTCTGTCTCCCACCTGCTCCATCCAGCAGCGCACAAATGCAATCAAACGCATTTACTGCGCTCGCCGTGCATCCTAACACACTCTCTGTTGAAGAAAGCTTTTGTTCATGGAGTTTTCTGAGACGTGAGCCGTTTCTAAATGACAGACGTATCATAGTCATATGTAAGATTTGAGTGTGATTGAGGTCTGGAGAGTTGGTTGGAGAGACTGTTGTCTGGATTCGTCTGGCATTACAATGTGTAAATGGTCTTAAAAGAGAGTAGCAGAGGGTTGTTTGATAGATTTTACATCATAAGATCAATATTATATTACTCTGGGTCATAAATGAATGGTAATGTATGCAGTGATCATTATTTTTATGCTATGGGAGATAATTGGAAGTCTTATCCAAAGGTAATAACATGGTTATGCGTATAAAGTATTGAATATAGCTGATCGTCAGAACAGCAGAAACTGTCGCTAACTCGCCAACGCCATTTCAGAACTATTATTTGAATGATTCTCCTGCATAATCGTCCATTTCATATCCATCATCAGACCAAAAAAAAAAAAAAAAAAAGAAGGAAAACTAAGAAAGCGTCTGTTTTTCGTTTTTTCTTTTGCTCACAAAAAACAAAAAGAAACAAAAAAAAAGAGATTTTGGCAGAATTTTTATGTTTTGGTTTAGGGTAGAAAAACAAATAAACTTTGTTTTTATAAATAATTTTTTATAAATAATTTGTTTGTATAAATAATTTTCATTATACACATGTAGTTGGTGCTGAAAACCCCATTTGTTTCTGTTTGGCCAACCAAATCTAAGGTCGTGACGTCGCCCTCAAAATAATAGTCCTCTGCGAATCAGCAACCAGGCTTTTAATTATTATTATTTATATTATTATATTATTATGTATATATATATATATATATATATATATATATATATATATATATATATATATATATATATATATATATATATATATATATATATATATATATAGTTTATACATTTTATCATTTGATCAGTTGCATTGCATATGCTTAAATTAAATAAAACATAAATCAGCAGTATTATTACATATTTGTCATTAAAATAAGATCATAGCTTGCTGTCATTAGTCTTGCTGCTGTGAATTAGAAGCTGAACTTAGCCTGGTTTGCATAATTGCTAATAATAATAATAATTATTATTATTATAATAATGATGAGGATGACAATATAAAATATAATAATAATAATAATTAAAAATGATAATAATAATTATATCAATAATAATATTAGTATGATACATACAATATTAACTATAATAATAATTATAAATATAATCTCTATAATAATATCAATTATAATAATAACAATAGCTATAAAAATAATAATTATTATGATGATGATGATGATGATGAGGATGATGACAATATTAAATATAATAATAATAATAATAATATGCCTAGTTTGCCGCCAAACTTCTTGCTGCTGTGCACCTGACACCTGATAACAATTTCAGAGCAGCACCTGGTTTGCATGATTGTTTCAGAGCTACTGTTGGGCTAAATAATAATAATAATAATAATAATAATAATAATAATAATAATAATAATAATAATAATAATAATAAATAATAATAAATAATAATATCAGCAATAGTAATAATAATAATAATAGCACTAGTAATAATAATAGTATTATTATTAATAATAATAATAGCAATAGTAATAATAATAGTAATAATAATAATAATAATAATAGTAGTAGTAGTAGTAGTAGTAGTAGTAATAATATTAATTAATAATAATAATAATAATAATAATAATAATAATAATAATAATAATAATAATAATAATAATTAATAATTAATTTTATTTTCTTAGTGTTTTTTTATTGTTTAGCTTTTTTATTAGTTGTTAGCAGGACCAGAATAAGAACACATTGGGCCCTGGGGCTAGAACAAAGGGTCTGAAGAGATATATAAAAGAATAAAGGGATATATATGTTTATGGTTATATATATGGTTTAGAGAAAAAAATAAAAAAAAATAAAATTCAGCCAAAAACTATTTGTTATTTTATTTATTTATTTGTGGTCTTTTGTGAGCAAAAGAAAAACGGATGTTTTCTTAGTTTTCCTTTTTTGGGGCTGAAGACGGATATGAAATAGACAGAAAATACCCTGATTCTGGAAGCATGGACGAAAACATTTTTAATGATTATATATTTATATAATTTGCAGCTACAACATAGATTGACACAAATTGGGCAATTAATGATGCTAAGTGCGTATAATGATATTAATTCTTATAACATGTCGATATGCCTGGTAAATATTTAATTTGTATGTCTGTTCTCTTCCGCATTGGCGCCTGGAAGCTGCTGCTGTTTCCCCCAGATGGGAGCTGCTGTTTGGGGGAGTGTGTGTGTGTGTGTGAGGCTCGTTGCTGACATACAGAGCTCGACAAGGTTTTCTTTCAGCCCACGCCGAGATCTATGTTTGAAAAAGTGCTGCTTTTTATGTCGGATGTGATGCCAGCAGAGCTTGAACCACCAACTGTTATTTTACCCAGAAAGTTGGCAAAAAGCTCTGAATCTGTAATAAAGAAGCACAAGGCAATGAGAAACCCAGAAATATATATCGCGATGACAGACGGCGCTCATCAGATGGGATTGGATTTCTCTGTGGATTTCTATAGTTAGTGGGGAAACAGTAGGTAATTTGGTGTAATTTTTCTTTTAGCGGGGTTGTGTGAGGAAATGCAGACGTGCTCAATTCAGACTGGATTAACATCACCAGTCTGTCTGTGCAACACTGATTTACATGATTCCTCCAGGAAAACCAGTTCTGTTCTAGGGTTTTGACGAGCTGCATGAAAACCATCTGCTGGTCTACTGGGACGTGCAGTAATACTGAGAGTCAGAGGAGTAAATACAGTAAATAAAGGATCTTTACTGTACATATATTTTTGAGCTGTTTATGCACCGTTAAACATGTTGGGTTCCACACAGGGCTGGATTAACCAATGGGCATTATGGGCACAGTGCACTTGGGGCCCCTGCGAGGGGGGTGGGGATGCAGATTTTGTCTATTTAGGTGCAAATAGCACATCTCGTTGGAATAAGCTAGTTGAGTGATTCCCGCCCATCACCATTTGATTGACAGAGACAACATAACTAAAGAGAGCGACAAACAGCAGAGTGAGTGACGTGAGTGAAAACGCATGGCAACATGTTTTGACGTAATCGATCAATAGCCCGGTTCGAATCCAGCATCTGATGAACACATTTTTCTTTTTTTTACCCCTACTACATATCAGATTGGGCCTACTCTACATTACGAGGAAGACAAGTAGGAATCATTAATTGTTTGTAATTGAGTGTATTGTGGAAGACTCAGATTCATAGAACTGGTTTAGAGAGGTGTAATCCAAATCATAGGCATGCAAGTTTGTAGAAGTTAAACATTAAAAATACCCGTAAATATAAATTGTAGTACTGCTTCAGTAAACTTAAACAAGTATATCAAAATCTGTTAATTCCCACTTGTTGTATTAGTTTTTTTTTTATTATTAAAGTGTGCTTTAAATGCTTAAAAATAAGTTAGATATTTGTAGACTACAAATATATGTACTGTTATTTACTTTAATGAAATTAAAATTAATTAATGCAAAGCAGTGGCGCAGTAGGTAGTGCTGTCGCCTCACAGCAAGAAAGTCGCTGGTTCGAGCCTCGGCTCAGTTGGCGTTTCTGTGTGGAGTTTGCATGTTCTCCCTGCGTTCGCGTGGGTTTCCTCCGGGTGCTCCGGTTTCCCCCACAGTCCAAAGACATGTGGTACAGGTGAATTGGGTAGGCTAAACTGTCCGTAGTGTATGAGTGTGTGTGTGGATGTTTCCCAGAGATGAGTTGCGGCTGGAAGGGCATCCGCTGCATAAAAACTTGCTTGATAAGTTGGCGGTTGGTGACCCCGGATTAATAAAATTAAGTTTTTTGCTTAAGCCGACAAGTAAATGAATTAAAGAATTAAAGAATGAATGAATATATTAATCTTATTTTTAATTTAACTATTGGGGTGCGGCCAGGTAGGGGGCATACCTGTCAACATTGGGATGTGAAAATAAGGGATATGCCCTCCATAATGAGGGACCCCCCCCCCCCCCCCCCCCCCTCCACCCCAGCACCACTGGTGACGTTTTTGGCCATCTCTGCAGAGAATTTTGGTAAAAATCTGCGGAATTATTTTGGGAGTTTCATAACTAAAAGCTTAATATTTGGAAAAAAAAAAAAAAAAAAACTTTTTACCTTTTATTTTATGTTTAAAATGCAAATCCAATTAGATTCACTTCATTTGGTAAATAAAGCAAGTTTGTCATATAATATATCTAGTAAAAGTCAGAAAATAATACTGTACACACTGCATTGTACATAAATCAGATGAACATTTTCACATTGGTCAGTAATATTACTGAATGAAAAAACTGAATGAATATAGATTTACAAACATTTACCCAACTAAATAAACAAAATAAATGATGGACTGAATATCTGCTGAAATCTGTGGAATTCTTCGCGCGCAGATTCCGAGTGGGCCTAGCCATAACCTGCTGAAGAAAAAAACTGTAGTTAATATTGTTAAGATGTTAATAAGACACATAAAAAAACAACATACAAATATAAAGCTATAAATATATATATATATATATATATATATATATATATATATATATATATATATATATTTTTTTTTTTTTTTTTTTTTTTTTGTGACTCCTGGCTTGATTGCGTTATATATAAGACACAGCGATAGTTTCAAATGCGGCACATTGATTTTATGGCACCTGGTTAAACTTTCTAACACCTTTACTGCACTCACATACATTAAAATAAATGCAGGTCACAACTGAACATGGAGGATAGTCATGAATGGCGTTCTCCAAAACAAAATGATGAATAGACTTGGGCCTATTGGTATGTGTGTGCCGTTGTGTGCAAGGTTCATATATTTATAACCACCTCAGAGAATATTGGGGGTCGCGAGTCACTGGCATTGTTATTTTAGGGGTCGCAGGCTGAAGTTTGGAAACCCCTGCTGTAGACGATCGGGTTTCCTCCGGGTGCTCCGGTTTCCCCCACAGTCCAAACACATGTGCTTTAGGTGAATTGGGTGAACTAAATTGGCCGTAGTGTATGAGTGTGTGTGTAAATGCAGGAGTGTATGGGTGTTTTTAAATACTGGGTTGCAGCTCGAAGTGCATCCTCTACGTAAAACATATGATGGAATAGTTGGCGGTTCATTCTGAAATAGACTAACCTGAAGGAAAATTAATGAATGAATGAAAGAATGAATGTATAAATGTATGAATGAATGAATGAATGAATGTATGTATGTATGTATGTATGTATGTATGTATGTATGTATGTATGTATGTATGTATGTATGTATGAATGTATGTATGTATGTATGTATGTATGTATGAATGTATGAATGTATGTATGTATGTATGTATGTATGTATGTATGTATGTATGTATGAATGTATGTATGAATGAATGAATGAATGTATGAATGAATGAATGGATGGATGGATGAATGTATGTATGTATGTATGTATGTATGTATGAATGAATGAATGAATGTAGGAATGAATGAATGAATGAATGAATGAATGTAGGAATGAATGAATGAATGAATAAATGAATAAATGAATGTAGGAATGAATAAATGAATGGATGAATGTAAGAATGAATAAATTAATGAATGTAAGAATGAATGGATGAATGTAAGAATGAATGAATGAATGGATGAATGAATGTAAGAATGAATGAATGAATGGATGAATGTAAGAATGAATCAATGAATGGATGAATGTAAGAATGAATGAATAAATGAATGTAAGAATGAATGAATGAATGAATGAATAATGGCGCAGTGGGTAGCACGTTCGCCTCACAGCAAGAAAATCGCTAGGTCACAGGTTCGAACCTTGACTCAGTTGGCGTTTCTGTGTGGAGTTTGTATGTTCTCCCTGCCTTCGTGTGGGTTTCCTCCGGTTTTCCCCACAGTCCAAAGACATGCGGTACAGGTGAATTGGGTAGACTAAATTGTCCGTAGTGTACGAGTGTATGTGAATGTTTCCCAGAGATGGGTGGGCATCCGCTGTGTAAAAACTTGCTGGATAAGTTGGCGGTTCATTCCGCTGTGGCGACCCCGGATTATTAAAGGGACTAAGCCGACAAGAAAATGAATGAATGAATGAATCACTGGCTGGCTAATAATTCTGACTGCAACTGTATGTAAGGATCATCTGAATTGTTACTGATGTGACAAAAGCGATCAGCCAATATTGCTGGTGCTTCTGTCCTGTTTAGAGCTCATTGACTGAACACACAGCGTGACGGTGGATAAACGATGATGGAAGTGTCAGCATTAGGTGAACTGTTCCTTTAAGCATGCATCACGCTCAGCTTGACTAATATCATCACTGATTAGCCAGAAGGCTGAAGTTTCCCTGATTAATTCTCCTCCATGTAGGGACATTACAGCCTCGACTTTGTCATGAGCAATTTGCACACGCGCCGTTATGATCTGGAGTGAATCTTAAGTCAGAGACGACTGCGCGTTCGTCTCTCTGAGGGTGTCAGTGACCCATCTGAGAGCACGACCCCGAAAACCTGCCGCGCTCGTGTCAAACTCAAACACAGCCTCCGCAATAATGGCCGTATTAATATTCGTGTCATTCCCATTAACCCCGGCAGACTGAAGACTCGTATTACACAGAGAAATAGAGGATAAGCCGAGGCTCGTCTCAGCACAAAATCAAGCACTTGAGTAAAAGGACAGATACGCTGATAACATATTACTACGCTAAAAAGTATGAAGCCTTCCTTTTCAATTTGACCAAACGTCAGAGTGCATTTATTATTACACTTAAGCTTTATAAGTAGACAGTACTTACTGGAGAAGGTTTCATTTTGAGTTTATCAATAGAAATATTACAATTTTGATTCGATTCAATTCATCTTTATTTGTATAACGCTTTTACAACGTAGATTGTGTCAAAGCAGCTTCACATAGAAGATTATAGTGAACTGAAACTGTGTCAGTCCAGTTTTCAGAGTTGAAGTTCAGTTCACTTCAGTGTGGTTTAAATTTTGTTGCTGAAAGTCTAAACACTAAAGAGCAAATCCATCGATGCGGATCTCCACAAGTCCCGAACCAAGCAAGTCAGTGGCCACAGTGGCTTATGTGTGCAATGAAACGTGCAATGAAATGTAACCAGAGCAATGTATTTTCGTGTAGGCTGAGGTGTGTATTTTGAGTCAGCCTGAGTCTGGGAAATCACAGGGATTATTTTTGTGCATAACACAGCGAGAGAGAGAATAATATGCACACTCACACACTTAAGGCTGATTTATACTTCTGCGTCAAACGCTGGCATATGCTACGGCGTTGACGCATAGCTCTACGCCGTGGCCGTCGCTGACGTGCACCTCTCAAAAATTTAAGTACACGTCGCAACGACGCGTAGAGCAAGCTCTGTGATTGGTCGGATTGGTAGCGCTGACGAGTCTGGGCGGGACCGAGAGCCGAGCGAATGGCGCGAGCCCGATGCAGCGATTGTTTACAAGTGTGGAGTCCCGTGAAGGAGCTCCGGATGGAAAGTTTTGTTTTGTGTTTACCTCATAGTTAAAGTTGTTGCACGTCCGCCGGTTCCTGCCTCAAAATGAGTGAGTTTGAGCCACTTGTACATCCTGGAAGTGTTCAGGAAAAGCAAAACAGCAGTGAAGAAACTCGACACAGAGGAGCATTAACACCTCACTGCCAACTAGTGTTTCGGAAGTGTTAATGCAGACCAACAGAGACAGCGCGCAGAAGTATAAATGCACAGCTATGCGCGTTGCATGCGCCGTGGGTTACGCCGGCCACTTGACGCAGAAGTATAAACCAGGCTTTATTTAGCTCACATTGTTTAGCAGCGTCTCTGATGTGAACCTGGAGCCGCAGTCATCGTGGTCTTGTCTCTTCTGGACGGGATTAAAGCAGAAAGTGCATATAAAGATTCACTGAAAAGTAAACAGCGGCTTCTAGTGGATTTGCCATTAGAAACGTGCAATGAAACGTACCTGGAGAAATGTATTTTCATGTAGGCTAAGGCGTGTTTTTCAGTAGCCTGGATTGGGAAATCACAGGGATTTTTTTGTGCTTAACACAGCGAGAGAGTAAAATATGCACACTCACACACTTATTTAGCTCACGCTCACATTGTTTGGCAGCGTCTCTGATGCGAACCTGGAGCCACAGCCGTCAGGGTCTGGTCTCCTTTGGACAGGCTTAAAGCAGAAAGTGCAGGCAAAGATTAGCAAAAAAGTAGACAGCGCCTTCTAGTGGATTTGCCATCAGAAACATGCAATGAGACCTACCCGAAGCAATGTATTTTCGTGTTGGCTAATGCATGTATTTCCTATCAGCCTGAGAAACCACAGAGATTATATTCATGCATAACACAGCAAGAGAGAGTAAAATAAGCACACCCACACACTTATTTAGCTAACAATGTTTGGCAGCGTCTCTGATGCGAACGTGGAGCCACAGCCACCGGGGTTTGGTCCCTTTTGGATGGGGTTAAAGCAGAAAGCGCATAAAAAGATTTGCAAAAAAGTAGACAGCGCCTTCTAGTGGATTTGCCATCATAAACGTGCAATGAAACCTACCTGAAGCCATGCATTTTCATGTGGGCTGATGTGTGTTTTTTCAGTCAGCCTTGATTGGGAAATCACAGGGATTATTTTTGTGCTTAACACAGCGAGTGAGAATAATATGCACACTCACACACTTATTCAGCTCACATTGTTTGCCAGCATCTCTGATGTGAACCTGGAGCCGCAGCCATCGGGTTCTGGTCTCTTCTGGACGGGATTAAAGCAGAAAGTGCAGGCAAAGATTAGCAAAAAATTAAACAGCGCCCTCTAGTGGATTTGCCATCAGAAACGTGCAATGAAACCTACCCAGAGCAATGTATTTTTGTGTAGGCTGAGGTGTATATTTTTAGTCTGCCTAAATCGGGAAATCACAAGGAATATTTTTGTGCATAACAGCGAGAGAGAGTAAAATAAGCACACTCACACACTTATTTAGATCACGCTCACATTGTTTGGCAGCGTCTCTGATGCGAACCTTGAGCCACAGCCGTCAGGGTCTGGTCTCCTTTGGACAGGCTTAAAGCAGAAAGTGCAGGCAAAGATTAGCAAAAAAGTAAACAGCGCCTTCTAGTGGACTTGCCATCAGAAACATGCAATGAGACCTACCCGAAGCAATGTATTTTCGTGTTGGCTAATGCATGTATTTCCTATCAGCCTGAGAAACCACCGAGATTATATTCATGCATAACACAGCAAGAGAGAGTAAAATAAGCACACCCACACACTTATTTAGCTAACAATGTTTGGCAGCGTCTCTGATGCGAACGTGGAGCCACAGCCACCGGGATTTGGTCTCCTTTGGATGGGGTTAAAGCAGAAAGTGCATATAAAGATTTGCAAAAAAGTAGACAGCGTTTAGTGGATTTGCCATCATAAACGTGCAATGAAACCTACCTGAAGCTATGCATTTTAATGTGGGCTGATGTGTGTTTTTTCAGTCAGCCTTGATTGGGAAATCACAGGGATTATTTTTGTGCTTAACACAGCGAGTGAGAATAATATGCACACTCACACACTTATTCAGCTCACATTGTTTGCCAGCATCTCTGATGTGAACCTGGAGCCGCAGCCATCGGGTTCTGGTCTCTTCTGGACGAGGTTAAAGCAGAAAGTGCATATAAAGATTCACAGAAAAGTAAACAGCGCCTTCTAGTGGATTTGCCATCAGAAACGTGCAATGAATCCTACCTGGAGCAATGTATTTTCATGTAGGCTGATAGGTGTATTTTCAGTCAGCCTGGATTGGGAAATCACAGGGATTATTTTTGTGATTAACACAGCGAGAGAGTAAAATAAGCACACTCACACACTTATTTAGCTCACATTGTTTGGCAGCGTCTCTGATGTGAACCTGGAGCCGCAGCCATCGGGGTCTGGTCTCTTCTGGACGGGGTTAAAGCAGAAAGTGCAGGCAAAGATTAGCAAAAAAGTAGATAGCGCCTTCTAGTGGATTTGCCATCAGAAACGTGCAATGAAACCTATCCGGAGCAATGTATTTTTGTGTAGGCTGAGGTGTGTATTTTCAGTCTGCCTAAATTGGGAAATCACAAGGAATATTTTTGTGCATAACAGCGAGAGAGAGTAAAATAAGCACACTCACACACTTATTTAGCTCACAATGTATGGCAGTGTCTCTGATGTGAACCTGGAGCCACAGCCGTCGGGGTCTAGTCTCCTCTGGACGGGGTTAAAGCAGAAAGCGCATGTAAACCCCCCGCGGGACTTCCATTCCTCTCCGCACGCCTCCAGTCGGATCACAGCACCAGCCGCTGCTTAAAAATTCATGTGTGTGGATTCTGGGTCATTAAAGAGCAATCGCTTGGGTTTTTTTATCTAATGAAATCCAATATTCATGAAAATGGATTTTCTTGGTCTGTATTTTCGTCCTTGGCTGTGTTTGCATGCACTTGTTGGGTTTGGTTAAGAATAGCAGAGGTTAATGGCATCCCGTATCACGGGGCCAATTATTGCACGAGTTGGCGGACAAAGACGGCTAATCACCTGATGCATAACGCCTCGGGTTCAACGCCTACGGTTTTGACAAGTGAACGAAGTGTCCGGCGGTGAAGTACTGTAGTTATTCCTGGAAGTCACTTATAACTTGAATAAAAATAATCAGGGTTTGTGCGAGAGAGGTGGGACTGGGGTGTTATGAGCAGCAGTTTTTTACTGACTTCACTAGTTAATTAGTTGTGGTTATTCTCAGCCTCTGGGCGCTGACTAACCATCGGATTCACACTACCTTGAATGCAATGGACAAAGGTGCCTGCCAAAGGCATACATGTAAATATAAGAAGCTCAAAATTGGCAGATGAAATCCAATCAGTTTTTTTAATGCACTTAAATGCAATTTTTTTCTGCAATTTGCAATTATATTTTTAGAAAAATAAACTCAACCAATATTCTCTGAATATTTTATTTTATTAATTTACTTTTTATTTTTGTTTTGTTTTGTATTGTTTTTTTTTTGTCTTATTTTTTTTTTGTTTTTGTTTTTGTTTGTTTTTTTCTGATAAAAACAAACTCCACCAAAATCTCTCTGGTTAATTCTTTTAATTTAATTAAATTTTATAAAAAAAATTTTCTGGGGAAAAAATTCAAGCCAAGCTCTCTAAAATAAACATTATTTTATTTTATTTTATTTTATGAAGCAAATCTTTTATTATTTATTATTAATTTAATTTAATTTAATTTAATTTAATTTAATTTAATTTAATTTATTAAGGTTAGTTTAGCTTAGTTTGGTTTAGCTTAGTTTTTTTCTGGAAAAAAATCTCTGTATATATATATATATATATATATATATATATATATATATATATATATATATATATATATATATATATATATATATATATATATATATATAATTATTTAATTACTTTTATGAAGTAATTTTTATGAATTATGAATTAATTTAATTTTATTTTATTTAATTTAATTTTATTTAATTTTATTTTATTTTATTATTTTGTTTTATTTACTTTTAATTTTTTTTCTGAAGAAACAACTTCAACCACAGTGTCTGGATCAAATAATTAATTGTAATTTATTTTAAAAGATTTATTTATTTATTTTTTTAATACTGGAGTATTACAAGCGGCGGTTTCTACTGACTACACTAGTTAATTAGTTGTAGTTATTCTCAGCCTCGGGCTGCTCGTCCTTTGACCGCCCACATTCCGCTGACTGACCGTCTGATTCACACACTGCTGCCAAATACCTTCAATGCAATGGATAAAAGTGCCTGCCAAAGGCATACATGTAAATGTAAGTAGTTCAAAATTGGCAGATGCAATCCAATCGACTATGCGGTTTTTTTACGCAATTAAATACAAAATGTTAGCTTTTTATCCACTTATATGAAGAATTTTCTGGATTGAATCTGGCAAGTACCTTGAGTGCATTGCAAGTCTCTTTGGATGAAAGCCTCTGCCAGATGCATAAATGTGAGTTGTCCAACATTGGCAAGGATTGGTGGGCTGGATTCTGATTTCTTTGGTGAATTATATGCAATTAATTGCAGACGGGTTAACATTTTATGCCTTTAGTTAGATGCTTTTTTCCAGATCAATGCATTAAATGTTTCAGGTAAATCAATCCCATAAATGTGCACAAATATTGACTTTATCATTCAGGACAGGAGGATTCCAGTCATAAAACTGAAATGTCACAGAATTTGGCAATTTTCAGAAGAATAGTAAATCAAAAGTAGGACTATGTGCTTAATCAAAGTGTGTGGACATGACTTTGGAAATGATCTGCAATTGATTGCAATCAAATTAGCACTTTTTTCAAAACGTTTAGTTGAATGCATTTTTCCAGAACGATGCATTAAATGTTTTAGGCAAATCAGTCTCCTAAATGTGCACAACATTTTGACTTTATAGTTCAGTCATTACATGAGGAATCATGTAGTCAAATACATTTTTTGGCAAATTTGAGACTATTAGATGATATGTGAAACTGCAATGTGTTCTCAAAGTAATTTTAGTAATAATATTTACAATCAGGGGCTAACCACTGAGCCATCATGCCACCATGTAAATATTTCAAAATCAAAAATGGAAAACTTGATGCATTATCATTCAAATGTTTAAGTTTAGCTTTGCAATAATCTATAATATCATTAAAAATAGTTGTTTTCTATAAGTATAATTTATAGTATCTATAGTGTAATTTACTCCTTTGATTTAATTCTTAGTTTCAAGCATCATTACTTCAGTGTCACATAATTCTTTAGAAATCATTATAATAATAATAATAGGATGATGCAAAAATATTTATTATTATGTATTCAGTGTTAAAACACTTAAGACTGAGTGCTTAATAGTCTATTGTTGTGGAAACTATTGCAAATAAAATTCATAAATATTGAAAACATAAAATATGCACAAAATCTACTTTTTTCCCCTTGTGATTATTTCTCAAGATGAGCTTCTATAAGAGATAAAAATGTGTTGTTTTATGAATTCATAACATTCATTTTATGTATTGTTTTTTTATTTTATTTTATTTCATTTCATTTTATTAAAAAAAAAAAAAAAACTCAACCAAAAGCCTCTGGATCAAATATTTATTTTGTTTAGTTTAATTTAATCATATTTTATTTTATGTATATAATTTTATATATATATATATATATATATATATATATATATATTTTTATAATTTAATTTATTTAATTTAATTATATTTATTTATAATTTAATTTACATTAATTATTTATTTATTAAAAAAAAAAAAAAGCAACTCAACCAAAAGTCTCTGGATCAAATTTTTTTTTTTTATTTATTTCATTTTATTTTATTTTATTTTATTTAGTTTAATTTATTTTATTTTATTTTATTGATTTAAATTGTATTTTATTTTATTTAGTTAATTTTTTTTCTTTTTTTCTTTAATTTATTTAATTGTTTTATTTTATTTTAAGTTTGAATTTTAATTTTAAATTTTATTTAATTTAATGTGATTTTATTTAGTTTAGTTTATTTTATTTTATGTTATGTTATGTTATGTTGTGTTGTGTTGTGTTGTGTTGTGTTGTGTTGTGTTGTGTTGTGTTGTGTTGTGTTGTGTTGT
>NC_133191.1:55075000-55097500 GCF_049306965.1 Danio rerio
AATGGGCTACATTTGATTGCTTTTATTTCCATTGGGCCATTGCATCTGGTAGATTACTATAGTGCACTGGATGAGTTTTGTCACAGTGTTGATATTTACCGTAGGCTACTGAACGTCTTTGCGTTTGGGTCATGTAATTTATCCAGAGACAGCAACATTGGATTCCAACATTAGATCTGTAACAGTTCATTTCAGAAATACTACAATATTTTAATAGCCACAGCCATCTCACCCTGCAGCTCAAGACTGGTTACTCACTGAAGTGAAGCAGGGCTTAGCCTGGTCAGTACCTGGATGGGAGACCACATGAGAAAAACTATAGGTTGCTGTTGGAAGTGGTGTTAGTAAGGCCAGCAGGGGGCGCTCAACCTTAAGTCTGTCTGTGTGACTCAGTAAAGTGAAGGGGAGACTATACTGTCAGTGGGCGCCGTCTTTCGGATGAGACTTTAAACTGAAGTCCTGACTCTCTGTGGTCTTTCAAAATCCCATGGCACTTCTCGTAAAGAGTAGGGGTGTAACCCTGTCCTAGCTAAATCCCTCTATCAGATCCCCAATCATCCCCATCCAATTGGCTTTATCACTGTCTCTTCCCTCAACCAATAGCTGGTGTGTGTTGAGCGCACTGGTGCCATTTTCCTGTGGCTGCCGTTGCATCATCCTAGTGGATGCTGCACACTGGTGGTGGTGTGTAGAGACCCCCCTCCTCATGATTGTGAAGCGCTGTAAGTGTATGGCCACACACAATAATTGCACTAAATAAATACACACATTACATTAGATTACATTACATTACATTACATAACTAAAGTCTCTGGCTGAAGCGATAACATTTTAGCGTTTATTAATCAGTATGTAGATTTCGCACAGTTAGCATTAGTATTGTTGTTTTCTAACAGTCTTTGCTCCTTCAGAACAGACCTGTGACCTGTGTTTGCGCTCGCGACTCAACCTTCATCATTGAGCTATAAGTGAAGGGAGAAATTGAATTAAAAACTGCTTTCTGTATCTCACCTGAGAGTGATAAATAAAACTGTCAGAATCTGTCAACAGCAAATCTCTCTCTCTCTCTCTCTCTCTCTCTCTCTCTCGAGATGTAGGAGAGTGGTGAAGGTTTGGTGGGGAAGAGTGATTTCTACTATCTACTAAAAAACTATCTTTTTTCTTTATTTTCTTATCTGTATCTTTTTTTTTTTCTTTGATGTAAGCGTCTTATTTTTTGGATTTATTGATTCAAGTTATTTGGTGAGTGAGAGAATGGCGTCGCTCGTGGATGAGCGAACGCCATCTCTTTCACTTCGCCATGGTGTCAAGTGTATGACAGAGCAAGGAGTTAAGGTGGAAGACGTGCTAATAGCTGTGGGAGAACAAATCGGCTGTGAAAATATAGTTTCGGCGTCTAGGATGAACAAAGCAGTTGTTGTTTTTCTTAAGGAAGAACTTTTTGTCTCGCAGCTTATTGAGAGTGGTGTAACAATTAGTGGGAGTTTTTGTCCCGTACTACCACTAGTTGCGTTAACGTCTAAGGTAATTATCTCGAATGTGCCGCCGTTCATCCCCGATGAAGCCATTGAGCGAGAGCTCGTTAGGTTCGGAAAAATAGCGAGTCCGATTAAAGTTATATCGCTAGGATGTAAAAGTCCAGAGCTGAAGCATGTGATGTCGTTTCGACGACAAGTCTTCATGTTTCTAAATGAACCAACGTTGGACATATCTTTTCGGGTAATGAATGAAGGTAAGTCGTTTATGATTTATGCTTCTACTGCTGGATTGAAGTGTTATGAATGCGGAGATTTTGGTCATAGACAGTATTTTTGTCCCCATAAAGTGCAAGGAAATACAAATGATGACAATGGTGATGTAAATGGGTTGGAGGGAGAGAAGAATCAAGTGAAACAAACAGAAACGGAAACGACAATTGAGAATGACGTTGTTGGGAAACAGCAGAATGAAGGGAATGTGATTCAGAGAAATGTAATGAATGATGAAAATCAGGCAACAGTGGTACAAGAGGTTGTAGATGAAAATGATTTGAGTTCTGAAACTGTGACTGCGAGTGCTAGTGGTTTAGTGAAGCTTAATGAGAAAATGGAAGGACCTGTAGAAGGCCTATTAGAAGATGAACATAAACAGGATATGATGGATGATGACGACACTTTCTCTCAGACTTCAGATTTTTCCGAAATGGGTTCTCAAATGGAAGACAGTAATTTTTATTCTCTACAAGAGATAAATGAATTTTTGGATGATACTTTCGGAAGAACAGTTGAAGTTGAAGATTTTTTCCCAGATACTGATAAATTTGTGAAAACGGTTCTTAGACTACGGCGTACTGTTGGATTGGATGAATTAAGTGATAAAAAGAGATTTAGACTGGGGAAATATTTGACAAGAATAAGGAAGCGTAAAAGCTCGTTTTCAAGAAAATAGGTAAATGAGTCTGAAACACTGGGTGTTCTTTCTTTCCTATTTTTTTCTGATCCTTGTCTCTTTCTCTTCTATTATTATGGGGCTTATGAAAATAGGTTCTTTTAATATAAATGGAGCGAGAGATCAGACTAAAAGGGCTATATTATCAGAATTTTTAAAAATAAATAAAATTGATATTATTATGTTACAAGAAATCCATTCTGATAAGGCAAATGAGATAGATTGGGGTTTGTGGTGGGAAGGGAAGTACGTACTCAGTCATGGTTCAAATTTAAGTGCTGGTGTCGGGGTTCTTTTTTCAAAATTTTTGAATGTTGACATTTTTAAAACTGAAGAAGTGGTAGCTGGAAGGGTATTATTTGTTCACGCACAAGTTGAAGGAATGGAATTTTTATTCATTAATGTTTATTCACCAAATGTTGGTTCTGAAAGAATTGAATTATTCTTAAATATAAAGAGTCAGATTTCAAAATATGATAATAATGTTTGTATAATTATGGCTGGCGATTGGAACTGTACTGAAGATTTTAAAGTTGATAGAAACGGTGAAGAACCTCATTTTCAGTCAGGTTATGTACTTTCTAAAGTGATAAAAGAGCACAATTTAATTGACGTTTGGAGAATCAGAAATAAAGGTATAAAGCAATATACATGGGTTAAAGTAAATAATACTCAAATTAAGGGGGCCAGATTAGATAGATTTTATATATGTAAGTCTTTTAATAGTAGAGTGGTAAATGCTGCTATTGTCCCTAGTGGTTTCTCAGACCACCATATGGTAACTATAGATATAAATAAGAAAATAACAGCTAGAACACAATATTATTGGCATTTTAATAAAAAATTATTATATAATAAGTTATTCTGTGAGAGTTTTGAACATCTTTGGGAAAAATGGAGATTAGAGAAAAATAATTATGAAACTAAATGCCAGTGGTGGGAAGTTGGAAAGGCGCATATAAAAGTATTTTGTCAGAGTTATGAATCTCAAATTTCTTTTAAAGTTAGAGATGCGGTAAAAAAATTGCAATGTGAAATTGGTGAAATAGAAAAAATGATGTTAGACAATGAAGAAGGAACTGATAAAAGTGAAAAAATCCATAAGAAGAAGCTAGAGTTGAAACAAATTTTACAAGAACAAGTCAAAAATGCATTAATAAGATCACGTTTTTGCACGGTTAAGGATATGGATGCGCCTAGTTCCTATTTTTTTAAACTAGAAAGAAAGGTAGTTCAACATAATCCTATGCTTCATTTAAGTTATCCAAATGGAAAAATTACGGACAATCCAAATGAAATGAAAAAAATTGCAGTTGATTTTTATTCTGAACTATTTAGTGCTGAGCAGTGTGATGAAGAATGTATGATGGATCTTTTTAAAGATCTTCCTAAGTTGCAAACTAAACAAAGAGAGAACTTGGATAGTGATATCAGTTTGCAAGAGCTTACAGATGCGTTACAGCAACTTTCATTAGGACGTTCGCCCGGAATTGATGGAATAACTACAGAATTTTATCATCACTTTTGGAACATTTTGGGACAAGATTTTTATGAAGTGGCAAAAGAGTGTTTTGAAAATGGACTTCTTCCAAGTAGCTGCCGAAGAGCAGTTTTGTCTCTTTTACCAAAAAAAGGAGATTTGGCTTTCTTAAAGAACTGGAGACCTGTTTCACTGTTGTGCACTGATTATAAAATTTTGGCAAAGTGTTTAGCAAATAGGTTAAAATGTTATTTGGAGACAATTATTCATGGTGATCAGACATATTGTGTACCTGAAAGATCTATTATGGACAATCTTTTTCTTTTGAGAGATGTGATTGATTTGAGTATTAAAAAAAATATTAATATGGGGATTTTAGCATTAGATCAAGAAAAAGCTTTTGATCGGGTTGACCATAGTTACCTTTTTAGTGTTTTAAGTTGTTTTGGTTTTGGTGAAAAGTTCATTTCTTGGATAAAACTGTTATATCATGATGTTTCTACGTTAGTGAAAGTGGGAGGAGGGTTGAGTGCCTCAATTCCTGTGAGAAGGGGAATCAGGCAAGGATGTCCACTCTCTGGCCAGTTATACAGTATTGTTATTGAACCACTTTTAAGAAGAATAAGGAAAAATCTTAATGGTTTTTCAATACCTAATTATATAAATTGTGATAAGATAGTGTTATCTGCTTATGCTGATGATATAACAGTTTTTATACATGGAGAAGATGATGTTAATAATCTTAAAAAAAATATAGAGTTGTATGAAAAGGCTTCTACTGCAAAAGTAAATTGGAATAAAAGTGAAGCATATGCAGTAGGTCGATGGATGAATAAAAGACTTCCAGATCTACCAGGAGGATTAAAATGGGGAAAGGAAGGTCTTAAAATTTTAGGTGTGTTTTTAGGTTCTTCAAATTTCATGGAAAAAAATTGGGAGGGACTGCTGGAGAAAGTGGTGGCCCGATTGTCTAGATGGAAATGGCTATTACCACAAATGTCTTATAAAGGGAGAGTTTTGGTAATAAATAATCTGGTAGCATCTACACTATGGCATAGGATGATGGTGCTTGAACCACCACAGGAGTTGGTGGTGTCTATACAAAAGAAACTAGTAGATTTTTTCTGGACTGGTCAACATTGGATTCGTGCTGCACAACTGTATTTGCCAAATTGTGAAGGAGGGCAAGGATTAATAGACATCAAAAGTAAAATTCAAGCTTTCAGACTGATTTCAGCCCAAAAACTTTTGTGTAAAAGCAAGTTGTCATGGACTCATACTGCCTGTGCAATCTTGAGAACAGTAAAGGGGCTGAATTATGATCTACATCTTTTTTGGATACAAACTGATGAGATGGATTTAACAGGGATTACATCGTTTTATAAATCAGTGCTACAAGCATGGAATAAAACCTTCAAGATTCAAAGAATATTTGACATCCCTAAATATTGGGTGTTGGAGGAACCCCTTTTTCATAATCCAGTGGTTCATGGTACATTGATATCTTCGAGGAGTGTACAGAACAATATGATTAAAAGGAACTGTACAAAGTTAAAACATCTGGTCACGGAGGATGGATGGAAGTCGATAGAGGACATAATGGTTTTTACAGGACTGAGATCCCATCGTTTAGCTGCACGATTCTTGGAAGAAATACACTCCTTTTTGCCTGGACAGTATAGAGCGATTTTACAAGAAGAAGACTCGAGTGAAGAAGTTAAAATTCTCCCTCTGGTGGTATCTTCAAGTTGTGAATTTGGTGGGTTCGAGGAAGAGACTGGAATTTCTAAAACATGGACGGTTGACGGAATGTCTAAAGAGGTTTTATACATCTTATGCGTTAAGAATGTTCACAATGATATACTAAAAGGACAATTATTGAAATGGACTAAAAAGTTTGGACCTAATTTCCCCTTAAGAGATCAGTGGAGGTCCCTATATAAATCTCCTCTTGAGAAAAGAATCGGGGACTTGCAGTGGAGACTTGTTCATGGGGCGATAGCTACCAACAGTCATGTGTCTCATCTTAATCCAATAGTTAGGAGGGAGTGTGCTTTTTGTGGTAAGGAAGAGAATGTAGAACATTTGTTTTTAAGTTGTACACGATTGGAAGACCTTTTTAATGTTTTAAAAGAGTGGTTTAGAGGTTTTGGTGAGACCTTTTCTGAATGTATTTTTATAGGGGGAGTAAAATATAGAATGTCTAAAAAGATCCTTTTCACTCTTTTAAATTATGTTATTGGCACAGCAAAATTGTCTATTTGGAAAACTAGAAAAAACAAAATATCAGGTGCTGGTGGAATAGATCCAGTGATTATGTTAAAAGGTTTAATTTCAAATAGATTGAAAATTGAATTTACTTTCTATGAATTGGTAAGAGATCTAATAACATTTGAAGAAAAGTGGTGTCTAGGAAGCATTTTATGTAGTGTTTATGAAGAACAGCTTGTACTTAATTTATAAAAACAATAATAAGGTAGTTGGGTTTCATTTTTTTCTTTAATTTTGGTTTTTTAATCGACTCAAAGATGAATGGAATATGATGTGAATGAACATTTAATGGATTGAGAATGTTTTGTTAAAAAGAAAAAGAAAAACTGTATATAATAAAGCTGTTTTAAACCTCTCTCTCTCTCTAAGTTCAAGTTGCTTTATTGGCATGAGATTTTATACAGTATTAAATGGGGTGACAGTGGCTCAGTGGTTAGCATTGTCGCCTCACAGCAAGAAGGTCGCTGGTTCGAATCCAGGCTGGGTCAGTTGGCATTTCTGTGTGGAGTTTGCATGTTCTCACTGTGTTGGCGTGGGTTTCCTCCGGGTGTTCCGCTTTGTCCCCACAGTCTAAACTCATGCTCTATAGTGGAATTGGAAAAACTAAATTGTCCATAGTGTATGTGTGTATGAGTGTGCAGCTGGAAGGGCACCCACTCTGTAAAACATATGGATCAGTTGTTGGTTCAATCTGCTGTGGCGACATCTGAAATGGAGACTAAGCCGAAAAGTAAATAAATGAATTAGTAATAATAATAATAATAATAATAATAATAAACTATTTTAACTATCAACATTTTAAGATAAAACAATAATAATAAATAATAATAAACAGTCAATGTTTTTGGATATAATGATAATAATATTGATAATAATAATAATAATAATAATAATAATAATAATATATAATAATAATAATAATAATAATAATAATAATAATAATAATAATAATAAACTATTTTAACTATCAACATTTTAAGATAAAACAATAATAATAAATAATAACAAACAGTCAATGTTTTTGGATATAGTAATTATAATATTGATAAAAAATAATAATAAACTATTTTAACAAACAACATTTTAAGATAAAACAATAATAATAAATAATAATAAACAGTCAATGTTTTTGGATATAGTAATTATAATATTGATAAAAAATAATAATAAACTATTTTAACAAACAACATTTTAAGATAAAACAATAATAATAAATAATAATAAACAGTCAATGTTTTTGGATATAATAATAATAATATTGATAATAATAATAATAATAATAATAATAATAATAATAATAATAATAATAATAATAATAATAAAATATAATAATAATAATAATAATAATAATAATAAACAATTTCAACAATCAATATTTTAAGATACAATAATAATAATAATAATAATAATAATAAACTTTTTTTAACAAACAACATTTTAAGATAAAACAATAATAATAAATAATAAAAAACAGTCAATGTTTTTGGATATAATAGTAATAATAATAATAATAATAATAATAAGAAGAAGAAGAAGAAGAAGAAGATGAATAGTAATAATAATATTATTAATAAAGTATTTTTAACAATTTGCTATTTACAATTTGGTAAACGTTGAAGACGTTTGAACATGAGTTTGAACGTGTGTTTAAGTTTGCAATGTTTATTATGTTTTGGATGTGTATTTAAGGGTTTTTAATGCACTGTAATGCAGTCCTACAGCTTAAATTGTTTTTGTTCAAGGAAGTTACACTTTCTAGTCATGTCAATCCAGTCATCTCATAGTCTATCGATGGGCTCTGTGCACAGCTAGAGTTTTAAAGCCAATGATAAACTTCTGGTGAAAGCTTAATGTGACTATTTTCAATTTCATTAGTTTCTTTTTACATGGACGTTGTAATGTAATTACAATACATTCATTTAGATAGACTTAAGCATTATTTTGTTGTTTAATCGTAAAACGAGATGAAAGACCGTTTAACGCCAGGGCTAGTGCAGAAATTCCATTGAAAACACTGGGGTAAATAAACTCATATTTTAAAGACATGGCAGGGGGGAATGTAATTTAATGCAGAGATTCTTGTCCAATCAGAGACCCATTTCGTATTGTCTATCCAACAGGCAGTGAAGATTGCTGATATTTAAAGAAATCAGATCTTAAATTTGACAATTTTGTAATGAAAAGACAGTTCACCAGAAGCCGTTGGGCTGCCTGGCTGAAAATGAACAGTCTGTGTGCATATAGTCCATTAAACAGGCTAAAAATACTAAGTTAAACTTTGTATAACTTATAAACACTGGTTGAATCCCGATTAAAAAAAATAATAATAATAATAAAAAAGTTATAATGACATAAAAACATTTGTTTTCATGATTTTTTGTCATAATTTTTCACAGTGTGTGTCATAACTAAAAAGTCAGATCTCTCTCTCGCCATCTCTCTCTCTCTCTCTTTATCTCTCTCTTTTTTTTTCACTGGAGATTGAAATCTTGAAATCATTTTCGGTGTTGCTCTTGTGGATTGGCGCAGGTTTTCCTCCACACTTCTCCAGCTTCTCCTCCATTGTGACTGTTTTCTGTTCTCTCTCTCTCTCTCTTTCTCTCTCTCCGTCTGCCGACGGGCCTGTGGAGAATCTGGCCAAATTACCTGTCATAGCAGCCGCTACGTGTAAATAAAGCAGGAAAGTGTGTGGCTTTGTGTCTCTTTCTGTCTCCGTCATCCCTCAGCGTTTCTCTGTCCGGCCGTCCGCTCTTTTGTCCATCCATACTCATTTTCACATTTACATCATCCTGAGAAACTTGCTGACACCCTGAGCGAACATCCCGAGTCCATTACAGATTACTGCAGCTGCTGAGCGTTTACCACAGTTGTACACGCAGACTGCGTATTAAACTGTACAGCATTGACAAGACAATTATAGATCTTTTTTGAGTAAAATGTCATTTTGTGTTCAATTTTAGTAAACTTCTTGATGCCATTTTAATTTTTTTAGGTCATTATGGGCTCTATTTTAATGATCTAGGTGGAAAGTCTAAAGTACATGGTGCAAAAGCATAAAGGGCGTGTCTGAATCCACTTCTGCTATTTTAAGAACGGAGAAATGCGCTCAACGGCCCGGCGCATGGTCTAACAGGGTTGTGCTTATTCTCTTAATGAGGTATGAGTGTGTTTTCAACCAATCAGAGTCTCATCTTCCATCCCCTTTAAGAGTCAGTTGTGTCGCTGAATGGCGCATTTGCTATTTAAATGGTGGACTTTGTAAGTGGAAAAACTGAACGCTACACTAGCAAGAAAACAGTTAAATCTGCAGCAAGAGAATAAAGAACGAGCCTCCTCCAATCAGCCTCTTTGCTTTCTCTTTACTTTACTGTTACTCTTTACTTTACTCCTTTACTTTCATGGAGTTAGGAAACGGTGGAAGCTCACTCCACTGAAGACATCCATCAGCCTGCTTATTTAAATGCATTTGTTAAAGACACAGACTTGTTTCAAAACTATTTCTAAATTCAGTTCTGATTTCCAGCAAACGAATAAATGAACAATTATAATAAAGTGTTGTCATATAACTGAGTTTATCCTTTAGTTTTGTCCGTTATTGCTGTACATCCTGTGTGTATTAAGCATGTCAGCCTTTGTGGCTGCAGTACATTTTAGTTGGCTGCAGTCTATTTCATGACGCAGTCTATTTCAGTTCCTCAAAAAAGTAACGCGCCTTAACACACCTCCTTTATAGACCAGCACACACATGAGTCTGCAAAGCGGCATAAATGAATTTGCTATTTTAACAACGTGGCACAAAATGTGACAATTACTGTTGCAACAAATCATGCCAAACACGTCTTGCTCCTAATTGGGTGTACGACAGGGCCCAACAAGTGACATGTTTTAATCTTATGTTTGTTTATTTGAAAATAATTCATAAAATAAAAACAAAATGACATAAATACATTTAAGAATAAATAAATAAATTAACAAATAAATAAACACTTTAAAAAAATTTAAGTTCTTCTGTCAAAAAATAAAATTTAAATGTTATTTACACTGTCATTTAAAGCTTTTCATTAACAAAAGGTAACAGGTTTTTAGTCTTGTCTCATTTTCAGTTTAAGTCATTTTCTGAAATTAGATAGAAATAACTAGAAATAATTATCACAGTCTCACAGCAATTCGCAACTTTTTGATTTAGTGGCTAATTCGTATAAATTCGTACGATCTAATTCATACAATTTAGTACGACTTGCTCATTCCACAATAACGGTTGGGTTTAGGGGTGGGGTTGGGTGCCACGCCTCCTTTTGAAAATCGTACGATTTTGTACGACTGAACTCCACTAAACTAGTAAAACATAAAATACTTACGTTTTCTCGTGAGATCAGGCTGAAAAAATATATAGAAATAGCATTAATAATAAAATAATAAATAAATAAACCCATACATAAATAACTAAATACTACTAGTACTGCTACTACTACTACTACTACTCCTACTACTACTACTACTACTACTAATAATAATAATAATAATAATAATAATAATAATAATAATAAGGGATCTCTGTTTTAATTAGAAATTTAGTAAAATAAAAAATTATATAAAAATATATAAAATAAAACAAATAATAACATCATAATTAAACGCATATTTAATAAAACCTTGTACATCCAGAAAAACTCAATATGAAGTAAACAAATAGTTTATTATTTTATTATTATTATTTTTTTAAAGTTGTAATTAAAAAAAAATGTAATATATTTTTTAATTGGGGTGGCACGCTGGCTCAGTGGTTAGCACTGTCACCTCACAGCAAGAAGGTCGCTGGTTTGAGTCCTGGTTGGGCCAGTTGGCATTTCTGCATGGAGTTTGCATGTTCTCCTCGTGTTGGCATGAGTTTCCTCTGGGCGATCCGGTTTCCCACACAATCCAAACACATGTGCTATAGATGAGTTGTTGAACCAAATTGTCCGTAGTGGTTGAGTGTGAATGAGAGTGTATGGGTGTTTTCCAGTATTGGTTTGCAGCTGGAAGGGCATCTGCTGCATAAAACATATACTGGATAAGTTGGTGGTTCATTCTGCTGTGGCGACCCCAGATGAATAAAGGGACAAAGCCGAAGGAAAATGAATGAATGAATTTTTTATTTTTTTTATTTTAGAAGCTTATTTATTATATATACTTTTATTATTTTTTCAAAATGCATTTATTTATTTGTTTGTATTTCTGATAAGCAGGAGAATCTCTGTCAGAAATAAAAATGTCTATTTGCTTTCCATTTCATCTCTTTGCTCTCTAGCAGCGATTGAGATGTGGAAAAGATCTCATTTGTGATGTTTGTGTCCTGCGGGCCTCTGCTCTTACACTCTTACAAACTCACATCTTGTTTATCCTTAAAGGTGAAGCGTATCAACTGAGCACCATCAAGCCACAGACTCTCCGTCTGTACTGTACCACTGCTCAGAAAATCACATCAGTTGACCAATCAACCCTTGCTCTATTGGTCGAGAGGCTGATATCATATATTCCTGCAGTTCAGTCTTCTGCCTGTAGTGGAGCAGAGATTTCACACTTCACTTTTAAGGCCAAGTGTGTAGATTTGCTTTTGATATTGGCTGGTGGGTTTACAGTGAGGGAAAATAAGTATTAAACTTGTCTTTTTTTTTTTCTTGGAATAATATTTCTAAAGGAGCTGCTGGAGTTGAGCCAGATTTCATGAAAACCCAAACAATACAAACATAAAAAATAAAACAAAACAAAAGAATTAGCAAAATGAGGTCTGTGTAATAACAGTGAGATAACACAAGGAGAAAGCGCTGAACTACTGAAACATATTGGTTCTGGCAGCTTAAAGACACCTCTCATATGAAGAATGAAGTAACATGCATTGCCCAGGTGTGAGTTTCTTACAGACTTCAACAGAGTGTCAAAATCTTGATGGTTCTGTGGGTCTCGTCTGTCAAATCTGAGCTTTATCTTGTATTTTTATTGGATTTGAGTCAGGTGATTGGCTGGGCCATTCTACAGCTTGACTTTTTTCAGTTTCCTCGCTTGTGTTTTGGATCATTGTCTCGCTGAAATGTCCACTCTGGTTTCATCTTCATCATCTGATTAATGTAGATGTTGGACTGAAGCAGCTGATAATACTTTACACTGAAGAAGGGCAGAGAGTTGCTGAAGAACTACTGAGAGATTTCAGCTGCTGTCTGGGCTTTCTTCACCTCCCTTTCTTCATGTGTTCAATACGTTTTTCCTGTGTCTATTCATTTTGTTACACATGCTTAAAAGGAGGTAGAGAAGAAGCAGTAGACTGGAAGTATTGTGCTCAGCACTTGGAATGGCCTCTTAACTTCGCTGTCCTTTGTTGGTGCCCTCATTTGAGGAACATTTTTGTTCTTATACTCAGGTGGAAGTAGGCCTGTTATTTGTATACATTTTGGTTTTGTTTAAATGTTTCGTGTGGTGTCAGCAAGGTGTTGATTGTATGTTTGTTTATATGCAGTGGGTTTTTGTATGATGCACTATACAACCTCAAAACAGGACCTGGACAAAAAAGGGACAGTCCATCTTATCTGCAGACTTTCTTTCATCCACTTTCCATGTGATTCCATGGCCTACTGTTCTGATCAAACCGATGTTTCATGTGTTTCACTTAAGAGCCCCTTTCACACAGTGATACCGGTAAATTTCTGGAAAATTTCCGGAACGACTTTGCCGGTATATTCAAAAAAGCGCTGTTCACACAGCAGGGACGTTACGGAAATTTTCCGGAAAAGAGCATTCACACATCCATTCCAAAATACCGGTAAATTCTGACATCATTCACCACAAATGAGCTTTAAACGGCTGCGCTTGTATTTGTAAACATTTGACTAAATTACAAACTCTGTGGATGATCAATATGGTGAACAACTTTCGCAGGATCACTTTCGCATGTCGAGATGTTCATAATATTTGCGTGTGCGGCGCTCATAGGCGCACGCAAAGCTTGAAGGTAAACAAACAACGGCTTGTCATAAGCATCTCATCGATGATTATTTACACAGTTGGCATTAAGAAGAACATATAAACGTGATCTGACTAACTTCTAGCAGCTAAATGTGTCTGGAAAAATATTCAAAGGCTTTTATCCTCACAAACCGCGCGGACGTAAATGCGTCTGACTGTTGTGATTGGCTAAAGCAGACGTCTCACGTCAGCACGTTCTAGACGTGCACGCGCTTATTACGGGAATCTTCCTTCTGCATTCACACAGCGCAGCATTCCGGCAAATTGCCGGTAATGTTACAACTTCTCTTTCCGGAAAATAGCCAGAACGAATTTACCGGTATTTTCAAAAAGGACCTGTTCACACATACAACCTTTCCAGAAAATTGCCGGTAATTTTCCGGAAAGGTCTGTATGTGTGAAAGGGGCTAAGGATGGTATCTTTTTTTGCTTGCTCTAAAGACTGGTTAAAATTTAAAGGACTGTTATCAAATGCTCATGTTTATTGAAAAGTGATCTTTAATGAGTTAACTCTGCTGATCATGTCATATCCCTAGTGTGTTCCAGAATTATTTAATCCTGTTGTCTATGGACTTTTTTAAATACACATTACTCTCTGAAAGCTATTTTGTGGTCTCTTAATTTCTTTAATGTAACTTTGAAAAGTTGTTTCAACTTCATTTATAAAATAATTAGTTTTGTTTTCTTGGCATTTATGGATTTATTTGGTTGTTTCCAACATCTGGTGAAAATTTTCATCAGCAGCACCTTTAGAATTATGTTTTCTGAGGAAATTAGTGACATGTTCAATACTTATTTCCCCACTGAATGAATGATTTAACCCTTTCTGTACATCAGTGTTAATAAAAATTTTTATTATTTGAGTAATATTTTATTTTGGAGGTGATTCAGTTATTGGTGGGGACTAGAGGTACAATGAATCATACCTTGTATTCTGTATGTTGTGGGGACCAAATGTCCCCCGTACATTTTGATCTTGTGGGGACATTTTTTTGGTCACTATGAGTAAAATGGCTCATAAATGACAAAAATGAAGTATTTTAAAAATTGAAAAAATGTTTTCTGAGTGCTGGGTTTAGGGAGAATATACAGTCTGTACACTATATATATATATATATATATATATATATATATATATATATATATATATATATATATATATATATATATATATATATATATATATATATATATATATATATATATATATGTATCCAGATGGATGGGGCAACCATTACTGCATCCAGAATGGTGAAAAGACTTGGAGTAACGATTGATGACCAACTAAACTTCTCTGACCACATTTCTAGAACTGCTCGATCTTGCAGATTTGCACTCTACAACATCAGAAAGATCCGACCCTTCCTATCTGAACATGGAGCTCAACTCCTTGTTCAAGCTCTTGTTCTCTCCAGACTGGACTACTGCAACTCTCTACTAGCCGGGCTTCCAGCTAACTCTACAAACCTCTTCGGCTGCTTCAGAACGCAGCAGCACGAGTGGTCTTTAATGAACCTAAAAGAGCACATGTCACTCCGCTGCTCATCCGTTTGGACTGGCTGACAGTAGTTGCTTGCATCAAATTCAAAGCTCTGATGTTTGCCTACAAAGCGACCTCTGGCTTTGCTCCTTCTTATCTGCTCTCACTTCTGCAGATCTATGTGCCCTCCAGAAACTTGCGTTCAGTGAATGAACGTCGACTCGTGGTTCCATCCCAAAGAGGGAAGAAATCACTTTCCCGAACTCTCGCGTTCAATCCGCCCAGTTGGTGGAATGACCTCCCTAACTGCATCAGAACAGCAGAGTCACTCCCTGTCTTCAAAAAGCGACTTAAAACTCAACTATTTAGTCTCCACTTCACTTCCTAATCTGCAATTGCCTCTCTGGATATACCACTAACTGCACTAAAAAAAAAAAAAAAAAATTACATTACTAATGCTTTGCTTCTTAGACTTTACACACCTGAAACTTGCCTATAGCACTTATTCATTGTTGCTCTTATAGTTGTGTAAATTGCTTCCTCATATGTAAGTCGCTTTGGATAAAAGCTTCTGCTAAATGACTAAATGTAATTGTAAATGTAAATATATATATATCATTGTCTCAAGTCCCCATAAAGATAACTGTAAGTGTGTGTGTATGCATCACAATGGGAAAGAAAGGGGATTTAAGTGACTTAAGTGACATTTTGCTAAGTGTTGGTGTAAGGGCATGGGGGATATTTTCTGGGCACACATTGGGCCCATTATGCATATCCATATAACGGCATCATGGATGTGGAGCCGACAAATCTGCAGCAACTGCGTGATGCTATCATGTCAATATGGAGCAAAATCTCTGAGGAATTTTTCCAGTACCTTGTTGAATCTATGCCATGAAGGATTAAAGCAGTTCTGACAGCAAAAGCGGGTCCAACCCAGTCCTAGTAAGGTGTACCTAATAAAGTGGCCAGTGAGTGGATGTGGTGCGTGTGTGTGGTCTCTGTTCTCGCAGGTGCTCATCGGTCGAGTTCAATTTCCCGCTTGTAAGGTGTAATCACTGCTGCTGAAGGGCTGCAGGTGCGTCAGGTGTGATTCAGAAAGAGCCGCGGGGCCGAAAACACAGCAGATCCCCGAGGACCAGCAGCTCAATCCCTACAGATTTACTGGGTCCAGTCTCCAAAAAGTCAGCAGCCGACCGCGCGGTGTCATCCTGATAAATGTGAAGGGCCGCTTGGGTTATTTCTGGGCTCTTTAAGGCGCCGCCGGGGAGCAAACACTCTGGCAACCTTCCTAATTCAAGGACTGTGGTTTTAAAAAGTGACCTACTTCATTCTTCAAAGAGCAGCGTCTGCCTCGCCGTCTTCTCACGCCGATGAACCACAGAGAAAGAGAGAGAAGTGCAGATCTCGAACCCAGCGCTGTTTGCTCAGAGTAGATGTGTTTTGGGCTTTTGAAGGGCTGGGAGGTGAATTCAGTGTTGCTGTAGTTTTTAAATGAGAGATGTGCATCTTATTCATGGAAGAATAAGATTCCAAAATGATTCGTTGCTTTTCCTAAATATTTTAATGGTAAGGGGTTGCAAACGTATTAAATGGCTGAATTTAAACGAAAATATTAAATGTATTTTATTTGTTTGTTTAAACTCAGCCTATGTAAATTGTTTGCAACGCCTTACCTTTAAAAAATTGAGTAAATCCAATGAATCTTTTGTTTTTAGTGCACAGTCTTTTTTTATTGTAATTTATATTTAATTTTATATTATTTTTTGTTTAATTTTATGTTTTTAATGGTTCTGATTTAATAGATTTAATGTCTAGTTATTTAAAAAAAATTGTTATTACCTAATTTATTTTTTTATTTAGCTGTTTTTCTTTGGAGTCATTTAATAAAAAAATATGACAATAAAAACAATACATTTTTAAATATAAAATAATAATAAAAAACCATTAATTAATATATATATATATATATATATATATATATATATATATATATATATATATATATATATATATATATATATATATATATATATATATATATATATTCTGTCATTTTCTTTTCTTCTATTTTCATTTTTTCTATTATATTTTATTTTATGTAATAGTTTATTTTATTTCATTTCCTTAATGTGTTATTATCATTATCATTTTTATTATTATTATTATTATTATTATTAATATTATTATTATTAGTAGTAGTAGTAGTAGTAGTAGTACCATTACTATTTAATAAATTACAATTTCCTTTTTTATTCTATTTTGTCATTTTTTTATTTTAACTTTATTTAGTTTTTTTTTTTTTTTTTATATTCACAAATGATGCTTAAAAGAGCAGGGACATTTTCACAGTATGTCTGATAATATTTTTTCTTCTGGAGAAAGTTTCAGTTGTTTTATGTTGGCAACAATAAAAGCAGTTTTACTTTTTTTTAATAACCATTTTGAGGACAAATTTATTAGCTCTACTCTATTATTAGTCTACAGAACAAACCATCATTATACAATAACATGCCTAATTCATACCTGTCTAGTCTAACCTGCCTAGTTCCTCTAATTTAACATAATTAAGCCTTTAAATGTCACTTTAGGCTGTATACAAGTGTTAGAAAAAATCTAGTAAAATATTATTTACTGTCTTCTTGGCAAAGATAAAATAAATTTTGTATTTAATTAATTAAAATTTTGTAACTATTTGACTTTATTTTTCTTTAAAACCTAAGTTTTTTGTTATTTATTTATTTATTTATTTATTTATTTATTTATTTATTTATTTATTTATTTATTTATTTATTTATTTATTTATTTATTTTGTTATTTATTTTGTTATTTATTTATTTATTTATGTTCACTAAATCATAATATATATTTATTTATTTATTTATTTATTTATTTATTTATTTATTTATTTATTTATTTATTTATTTATTTATTGATTTATTTATTTATTTATTTATTTATTTATTTATTTATTTATTTTACCAAATACAGGCTAGTTCAAATTTGGAGTGAATTGACTTTATTTCATTTATTTAAATATTTGAGAAATGTTTCTTAGTAGAAGCAATAAACCAAAGCAAAAACCCAGTGATTTATGGTGATTTTGGTTCAAATTGACTCATAAATGAATCCACGTATGCTTCTTTTCTATGCAAACCGGGCATAAATGCACAATATTCATTAGGTCAGTGCAATTTGCCAGTCTCAATTAACAGTCTGCTTTTCCTGCTGCATAAGTTTTACACTTTTTGCATATTCACAATTGAAATGATTGTGATGTTTGTGCAGTTACAGTAGATCCTCCAGATCTGGTGGTTTGCACAGTTTCTGGTCTTGTTTTTTAGCATTTCCTGATTTGCATAATCCCTTCAGTGCTAAAATAATAGCATGCAAATGATGCTAATCTTTCCTAGTGAATTCTCCCTCAGTGTTTTGGATGAATCTTTTAAGTGAATCAAGCTTTTTTTTCTTCTTTGTCGTCGAGGGACTCGTACTGTACACCAAGCGCATGTAAAGTCATTTTGCTGGATTATTTTCCTGTCTTCAAAGACGAGTGATTAGCTTTATAGAAACAAGCATTTCATTGATTAGATGAGTTTGCTGAACAAAAACACCCATCAGAGAATCACTCACTGATTACTGTTCAGAAAGAAACCGTTCCTTCAGTTACACAGTATACTGTAATGTTTATGCAAATATAATATAATATAATATAATATAATATAATATAATATAATATAATATAATATAACATAACATAACATAACATAACATAAAATAACATAACATAACATAACATAACATAACATAACATAATATTTAATAAATTTCCTTTGTATTTTAATTGTATTTTTTGTATATTGTATTTTTAAATTTATTGTAAATGTGTGTTTTTAATGTATTAAATTTTTGTTATTAATTATTTTTAAATGTTTTCTTCTTATTTTATGTTTTATTATTATTAATAGTATTTAATACATTATTTATAAATAAATAAATATATATATATATATATATATATATATATATATATATATATATATATATATATATATATATATATATATATATATATATATATATATAAAGTTTAATATTTATTTTATTTCTTTAATGTATTATATTAATATTTATTGCATTTCTTTTTTCACCATTTTTTTTCTTTAATGTAATTTTCTATTATTTTCTATTTTATTTTATGTAATTATTTGTTACATTTTTTTCTTTAATGTATTATTATTGTTTTTATAACATTTATTTAATACATTACATTCAAATATATATATATATATGTGTGTGTGTGTGTGTGTGTGTGTGTGTGTGTATATTTTTTATTTTTTATTCTTTTTTTAGCTTTTTATTTAGTATATTTTCATTTTAAAATAGTTTTTTTTTTTTTACTTTTTTAAACTGTCTTTTTACTGCAGGTTTGATAAATCATTTTTTATATATAATATTTTATTTTAATAAATTAAAAATGGTTTTCAAAGAGGAGTTCATCATGAGAGATTATACCATGAGATAATCAATTCAATTCAATTCATCTTCATTTCTATGCCGCTTTTACAATGTAGAGCTGCACGAGTCTGGCTCAAAGGAGAATCACAATTCTTTTGCTTAAAATCCAGATCACCATTTTCTTCAATTCTGTAAACGTAAAACAAGGGTTAATATGAGTCGGCTATTGTTATTTTTATCTTTCAAACATATGGTAAAACAACAATAATAATATTAAATGTAGGTCTACTGTTGGTTAAAACGAAAATTTTTGAATAGACTTAATTAAAATTATTATGTTTGACATATATTCTTGTAATCTGTCTGTGACGACACTATTAGACCATTTTTTCACTGGTAAAATCAGACATTTATCATTAACAGATTCCCTCTTGCATTATATTCAACATTATATAGACTAGAGAAGTTATACTGACAGTGTTAAACATTTGTTCTTATGTACAACGCTGTTCGCTATAAAAGACATATCAAATGCGTGTCGCAATCATAACTCTAAAATGCGATATGATTATTTAAATGATGTGCACGCTTTCGGTTTTATTTTTACTGCTAAGTGCAGTTCGTACTTCCGATGCGGCTCCCAAACAATCACTCTTGTGCCAAGCTTTACCACCACAGCCTATGCAGGCTCTGTTTACTAAGTAAATTTTGAAATAAACTACTTGCTAAACTTAAGTACAAAAAATGTTGATGTAACGAATATGGCCGAACATATATACGTTTTCATATAAACTTTACTCTCTTTATGTTTAATCATATGTTTTGCAAAGTTTCCCTTTCTCTTGTATTAATATTTTTGGTTTTAATACCCCTGCATATAATGTTTAACTGTACCTAGGCTAAACATCCTCTTATACTGTTCAAGTTTGGACTTTTTGAAAAGCTTACTCGCTGTACAAATCGATCGTTGACATTTTATTTTTATATGAATGCAACATATTAACGTTTTAAGAGACTTTAAAGGGCCATTAAACCCCCTCATTTCAGCAGGGTGTTTTCACACCTTCGGAAAAAGTCAGAAAAGTGGGCGTGTCCAGCTCTGTTTAGGGGGAGTGTCGGAGGAAGAAAAGAGGGATGGTGTGGGAGTGTCTATTTGGGCGCGCTGAATTTCAGAGTCAAAACACACAACCACTGCGGACAATGTGACTGTGTTTACATGGACATCTGTAGTCGAATTATTTGCCAAATTATTAAATGGTGGACTTTAACTGCAGTTTGGCTCTTTCATTCAGGGAATTCAGTCATGTCCCTCCCGACAAACGAGATATTTGATTCGAGGAGCTGCTCTAAGCGTGTATTTTTCATGCAATGTTTGATACCGCACGGCGAATGAGAGAAAAAAAAACTCAGCATTTCCCGGAAACTTAGATGCACACGGCAGGTAGCGTCAGAAAGCCGCGTGTGTTATTCCGGTCACTAAATCCTACACGAGGTTAAAGTTTGGTTGTAGTGCTAACTTGTTTACACTTGGTGCAATAGTTTGTTTGATACGAATAAAATACGAACTGAATAAACAAAGAGCACTGGTCGCTCACTTACCAAATCTGTAGAGACAGGACAATCACCAGCAACTAGAGCCGCGTCTTTATTTAGAGAAGACTACAAGCGAATCCAGATCTCAGCGTTTGCAGATGAGAACAGCTCTCAGGTAAACAATAATCCTCCTTAGACACGTAAGTTATTGTTGTCGAGCGTCGCGTACACTGTTAATCCACACGTGACGCCAGCTGCGCTCTCACAGAGAGAAAATAAAAACAAAACTTAACTGCAGCAAACTATAAAAGCAACACTTTACGCTTGTTTTGCCAACACAACGTGGCGTCTCTGCCGTCTACACTCTGACAGCAATGAATATTAATGAAGTTGCACAATAGAGCGCGCTGATTGGTTTGAACCAAGCCTTACTCATGCATTAATGCATCACACTGTAAGACGTAATAAGACACACTCTGGCACAGACGTCCAGTCTGCACGCTGGAATACACGCTATTATGTCATGGCCGTGACGCAGCTTCAAAAATTAGTTTCAAACCAGAAGTACGAATTTGCTTGAAATAACGCAAAAACAACCAATTTACACTTTTTTGTGAAATATAGGTGTCCTAATAGTGTTTTTAGCAGTGTGGGACACATATACGACTGTCAACAGCTCAAAAAATGTGTTTTGGTGTTTCGTGACCCTAAACATTTCTGTCCCGATTTGCATAAAATTTACCTATGCAAATTCTTCTGCCTCAGACAAAGAGCTGTAAATTACTATTCCAGGAAGTTAGCTTCTAATTGGTCAACTTTACATGGAGGGTGGATCCGAACCCGCCATATATATAAGTTAGGACCAAGCTAAACTCCCTCTCTCTCTGTTCAAACTCTCCTGGGACCTCCCTTGGCACCTCTCTCTGCTCTGAAACACGCTGCCTGGAAGCTCCCCCTCTCTCTCCCAACTCCAGGCAAACCCCCTCTCTGCTCTGGAAACACGTAGTTTTGAAACCTTCTTCAAACTCAGCAACTTCCTCACAAACCTAAGTATTGAAACCTCCAAGAAAGCAGGTGGAAACCCAGACAGAAAGGGTTAATCGCCCCGCGCTCGGATATTGCACCGCCCAGAATCCTCTTTGCCGCTTCAACTTGAAACTACAACCTCGTGAGGAACAAAGAGCAACATCAACCACATGCTCAATAACGGGAGCTCGGACATCACGAACAGACCGCAAGTATCACCTTTCTCCCAACATCTTAACTGGTGTGAACTAAAATTCAACCCTAAAGAGACAATAGAAAGGTTATATTAAATTTGATTACGTTTGGTTGCTTGGTTTGTTCTTACAAACCCAGAGGTTTTCCCATCAATACATCTTCTCAACCTCTTCACGTTTGTTACTCTTCCTCCCTATGCTTGCATGAATGTGTGTTTGTGTTAGGTGTTATAAATAATAAAGTCTAATTTTGTATAAAGAAAGGTGCCTGTGTATATTAATGAATCTAATGTCTTGAACTTTGATCTTGCTACCCTGCTCAACTTTGTTGATAGCATCGCTGAACGATTCGGTTGTTCGGAGCAAAAGAGTCGATTCATTTGAAGCCCCGTTCAAATGAATCTTCCTCATGCCAAGCTATTCCGCTATATAATGTTCCAGAAGGTACACGAGCCTTAAAATCTGAATCATAACTCGCAACATTATAACGGTGGGAAAGGTGCGGGAAGAATAACATGAGCTATTTTACTACAGTAATAATAGTGTAGATATGTGAGCACTCTAATCTACATTATAAATCGTCACAGATTATTAATGTGGATATGCGTGCAAGTTAATCTACAGTATTATTA
>NC_133191.1:55102500-55122500 GCF_049306965.1 Danio rerio
CACACACAGACACACACTCACAAAAACACTCACTTACACAAGCATGCACACACACAGACATACTTACACACACACAAACAATCTTAGAAACTTTCGCACACTGACACACACGCTGGCTTACAAAAAACTCATACACACATACTCATTCATACACACACACTCATATACAGCACACACACACACACACTGACTTACAACACGCTCACGCACACACAAGCACGTACAGTTAAACAAACACTCTCACCAACTCTCACACAGACACACACACTTTGACTTACAAAATGCACACACACAGTGACATACAAAACATACTCATAACCATACACACACACACACACACGTTGACTTACAAAACGCACACACACAGTGACGTACAAAACATACTCATAACCATACACACACACACACACACGTTGACTTACAAAACGCACACACACAGTGACGTACAAAACCTACTCATACACAGACACTCATACACACACACACACACTCTGATTTACAACATGCTCACGCACACACATAAGCACATAAACAAACACTCTCACAATCTCTCACACAGAAACACACACGTTGACTTACAAAACGCACACACACAGTGACATACAAAACATACTCATAACCATACACACACACACACACACACACACACACGTTGACTTACAAAACGCACACACACAGTGACGTACAAAACCTACTCATACACACACACACACACACACACACACACACATACACACACACACACACACATACACACACACTTACAACATACTCACGCACACACATAAACTCACACAGTTAAACAAACACTCACAAAATCTCTCTTACACACACACACACACACACACACACACACACACTTAAACAAACACACTCAAAAACTGTCTCTCACTTTTTATACACACACACACACACACACACAAACACACTCTGACTTACACAAGCATACTCTCTCCCCTTTAATTCACAGACACACACACACACACACACACACACACAGGTGTTTGATATGGCCGTGTATGTGATGTTGTGGTGCAGCAGGAAGGCTCTGATCTCCTCCTGAGGTCTGAGATTGTGTGTGTGTCTGCAGGCGGATGTTCATCACACACCGCTGGAGACCCGCTGTTCACCCTCCGTCCACTTTAGGCTTTGATCATGTCCCGCACCAGTAGGAAATGTGCAGCGAGTGTGTGTGTGTGTACCGCAGAATCACTCTGACATGATGATGTACAGCTCACTTTCTGGAAAGACTAAAGCTGCACCATTCTCCATTCAAGATTCTCGAGGAACCATTGTTTGTTTGTTCACCGACTGTACCGGCAGCGCAAAACTGATATTACTTACACACATAGCCCAGCAAATATGCAACACGGTGGCTTAGTGGGTCAGCACTGTTGCCTCACAACAAGAAGGTAGCTGGTTCGAGTCCCGAGTCAAATTAATGAATAAATAAAAATAATTCTCAAATGTCGGTATTGTTTTTACTCACATAATAATAAAATGTTTTATAAACATAAAATGTTTAAAAAAAATTACGATTCAGTTAAATATAATTTGAACATTTATGGGGGCATGCCGTGTAACATGTTTCTGTAGCTGCGTCCCAAATGGCACACTATCCACTATGCACTCATGCACTATGTACTTATGCACTTACACACTCAACAGGATAGTATATGTATGAAGTGGCGTCCCAAATGGCCCAAATGTTTTTTTTAACTAAGCGGAAATTCAAACCGTTTCCCTGATAACGTTTGACGGTTGCCAAATCAGTGAAATAAACGACCGAGTTATTAAATAATACCTGCCGTGAGTATTGCCGCATTCATATTCATTCGCTGCATAAGTATGCGATTTGGGTTGCAGCTAGTGTTTTTTTTTTCTTTTTCTCAGTGATCTTTAATACATACTGGGTAGCTACGCAAAATATTTCCTAAAATGTCAAGCAGGATTTTGTCTATAGCTTTAATTATGAAGACAGTAAAATATTAAAACTAACAAAAATAAAATACTAAAAATCCAAAGATAAAAAGAGCAGAATTTTGCTAAATTATAAAAAAAAAATTTTTGTTTTTATTTTACTTGATGCATTTGTTATTTAATGTTTGAATACTGAAATAACATCCATCGGAAGGGGGCGGGCGGTGCTGGATTTGTGCGTACCTTGAAATGAAATCCTGCAGGCGCCCCTGTTTAAGACCATTAGTATCTATATAGATAGTTCAGACAAACATGAAATTTGCTGATTAAGCACTCACCCTCAAGTTGTTCCAAACTTTTATGAGTATCTTTCTGCTGTTGAACGCAAAAGAAGATGTTTAAGACTGTAATAATCCATAGTAGGGACAACAAATAAATGAAGTCACTGGGTTTCTAACCTTTTTCAGTTGTATCTTCCTTTGTGTTCAGAAGCTGACAAGTGAAGGGTTAATAAACGATGATTTTTTTAGTTTTGAGTGAACTTTCCCTTTAAAAGCTTAAAAATATTGAAATATATTAGGACAAATGTGCTTTTCAGCTATATCAGCGCTCACCTACACAGAGAAAGCATCAGAGAGAGAAAGCGAAGAGCAGAAAAAAGCAAACGCTTCAGATTAAATGTCATCCGTGAATAAAGCACACATGAAAAAAAAAAATGTAATCAGCACGCCTCTCCATTCCAGCGCTGTGGACGAGGAGCGTGTTTTTCCTAATGAGCTCCCGGTGAAATTCCCTGCCATGCCATGTTGGCTCTTTCATGCTATTATTTCGCATCCATTTATCCAGCTCCACCACAAGAATTTATGTGCTGCTATGACACTCGCAGGATCATAACGGAGCAGCTGCCGTCCGATTGGATGACGGATAATAGAGACCAAACCGGGGCTGGGATCAATAACAAGATGCTTTTCCGCGGCGCTGTGAGTGTGTGGAAGCAGGCTAAACGGAGAACAGATCCATCTGAATGCTGAATGTCCACCGCTTTATTTACATATATATATATATATATATATATATATATATATATATATATATATATATATATATATATATATGTATATATGTATATATATATATATATATGTATATATATATATGTATATATATATATATATACATATATATATATATATATATATATGTATATATATATATATACATATATATATATATATATATATATATATATATATATATATATATATATATATATATATATATATATATATGTATATATATATATGTATATATACATATATATATATATATATATATATATATATATATATATATATATATATATATATATATACATATATATATATATATATATATATATACATACATATATATATATATATATATATATATATATATATATATATATATATATACATACATATATATATATATATATATATATATATATATATATACATATACATATATATATATATATATATATATATATATATATATATATATATATATATATATATATATACATACATATATATACATATATATATATATACATATATATATATACATACATATATATACATATATATATATATATATATATATATACATACATATATATACATATATGGCTGCTTCTTCAGCTCAGGGCAGTTGTTGACTTTTAGGAAATGAACTCCCTTGAGACTTACTCTAGTTTATTTAATTTAGTATCTAACAAAGTCTGAGATGGACTGAAACTTTTTTTATTTTTTTTATTTTAACCACAGAGCCATTTCCAACATATAAGATATTGTACACACTCAGAAATAAAGGTACACAATTTATCACTGGGGTGACATCCTTCTATGGTTTCTAACATTCTTCAATATATTGATATACTGATACTCAGAAGCTTTTATTTGGTATCAGTGTTTCTTTCAAAATTCTATTTTAATAATTCCTGCATAACTAAATGTTTTAGCAGCATGTTAAATCTTTTAGCACCATCAGTCTGAGGTGGAACATAGGTGAGCATGTGCCTTTCAGCTAACTTACGTACTCACTTTATTAGGTACACCTGTCCAACTGCTCATTAACTGTGATTTCTAATCAGCCAATCACATGGGAGCAACTCAGTGCATTTAAGCATGTGGACATGGTCGAGACGATCTGCTGCAGTTCAAATGCATAGATGGGGAAGAAAGGTAATTTAAGAGACTTTGAATGTGGCGTGGTTGTTGGTGCCAGATGAGCTGGTCTGAGTATTTCAGAAACTGCTGATCTACTGGGATTTTCTCGCACAACCGTCTCAGGGTTTACAGAGAATGATCTGAAAAAGAGAAAATATCCAGTGAGCGGCAGTTCTGTGGGCGCAAATGCCTTGTTGAGGTCAGAGGAGAATGGCCAGACTGGTTTGATGTTTGGTTCGAATATTTTCTTGGCACACTTTGAGCCCATTAGTGCTGATTGAGCATCGTGTCAACGCCACAGCCTACCTGAGTATTGTTGCTGACCATGTCCATCCCTTTATGACCAGAGTGTACCTATCTTCTGATGGCTACTTCCAGCAGGATATTGCGCCATGTCATAGACTGTGAATCACCTCAGACTGGTTTCTTGAACATGACAATGAGTTCACTGTACTCAAATGGCCTCCACAGTCACCTGCTCTCAATCCAATAGAGCACTTTTGGGATGTGGTGGATCAGGAAATTTTGCATCATGGATGTGCAGCCGACAAATCTGCAGCAACTGCATGATGCGATCGTGTCAGTATATGGACCAAAATCTAATAAGGAATAATTTATCTATATATCTATACAGTATGAAGAGTTCAGATGCAAAAATCTCTAAATGCCATCTAGTACTTTCTTCTAAAATGAGCATTTTTATCAGGCTTCTGTGTGTAGGTTTAGTAATTTTACTTCTGTGCCAAAAAATAAGTAATTTTTATGGTATTTAAAGTCAAATAAATCAACAAAAACAAATGAATAATTAAAAATAAATAAATTAAATCAACTTATTGTTGAATTAAATACATTTTTATTTTTACTCTTTGCATCTGTTTTATATTTTAAATAAATATTAAAATATGTAAAAAATATTTAGCATGAATATTCTTTATCTAGGCGACGCACTGGCACAGTTGGCAGTTCTGTGTGGAGTTTGCATGTTCTCCCCTTGTTGGCGTGGGTTTCCTCCGGTTGCTCTGGTTCCCCCCACAAGTCCAAAAACATGTGGTATAGGTGAATTGGGTAAGCTAAATGAGTGTGAATGAGTGTGTATGGATGTTTCCCAGTGATGGGTTGCAGCTGGAATGCCATCCGCTGTGTAAAGCATATGCTGGATAAGTTGGTGGTTCATTCTGCTGTGGCGAACCCAGAATAATAAAGGAACTACGCCGAAAAGAACATGAATGAACGAATGGTTTGAATTTTGTTTTTAATTTTAGTTTGTTTTAATATTTTGGTCTTCTGTAACATTATATTAAAATATATATTTAGTGTAAATATTACATTTTAATATTTAAAATTTAAATATTTAAAAAATATATATTTTTTAACAAATAATATGTTTGTCTGCCATTTATTGCAAGTAAAAAAATAATGCTTTTAGTTTTATGGTTTTAATGATCAACAATAGCGCTGATTTTCCATTAACTGTAATAGGAAAAGACTTCGCTCTTGCCTCTCAGTTGTGTAACAGAAGTAGGTTGAGTTTGTGCTGAAGACAGCCAGTCCTTGGCTATTGAAACTGTTGTTGTTTACGCTCTGCTGCTCGAGAATCCTTGTATGTTCCCTCTGTCCTTCATTCTTTTTTTATTTTGGCTTTAGTTATTGGACGAGGCTCCGACAGAGCTCTGAATATCTGCAACGGGTCTCAGAAGCTGATTGAATTCTGTAGCCTGTTTCCAAACGGTGAGCATGCAGGACAAAAAAAAAAAAAAGATGCATTTCTCCGCCAACCGCTGAAAGCACATCCATTCTCTCACCCCGTGCCTAATTTCTAATGCAACATTAATGTGATGAGATGCTCTATAATGTGCAAAGTACACCACATAAGCATTTCACAAGCAGAAGTGCAGTTCAGTATACAAATTGAGAAACTACCAACTGGATTTGCTTTGTAATTTGAATGCTAACTGTGTTTGTTGGTGTTGGTTGTAAGTGGGGGGTGTGCTATTGATTCAGATGCTCTTTTTTAAAATTAAAACACTCATGCTATTGTAAATGGCTATGTTTTTGTCCTGCATCTTGATCATGTTACGAATGAACCAGCCAGCTGTTACGGTCAACAATGGAATCTAATGTGTAATGGGAAAAAACAATGGCTGCGTTCCAACTCGTAGTGAGCTGCATTGCTTTAAAACAAGTGAACGGGTTTGGAAAATGAGCAGCCAGTTCTGTCTCTGGTTAATTTGAGGAGACTGCCAAGAAGAGGAGTGTGTTATTGACACAAAATGAGCTCTTAATTTGTGGCGAATGTGTTTTTGTGTCGGTTATTGGTCTGTCTTGTGATATAAATGACACAGAAGCTGCCAGTAGGTGGCGACAAGTTACTGTCTAGAAGGAGATTCGTTGAATCATTAAAAAGATTCATTCAAAACATTTAGAATAAGCAAGTGTCTGTCTTTATCAATGGATCACTGAATCATTAACTCAAATGACTTGATTCGTTCAGGAATCACACATTCAAGTTGTATAAATATTTAGAAATTTATTTACAAGTCTTCATAGATGAATCATAGAGTCGCTGATTCATTCAAGATTCATTCAAAAACGATCTGTTCAAAATATTCATTCTAAATGACTGTCTCATTTGGGAAAAAAACAAGTGAATGTCTTTATTAAACGATCATTGAATCATTGACTCATTGACTCAAATGGTTTGCTCAAAAGCAGATTCATTCTGGATCATTACAGGAATCGTACAACCAGAAGATACATTCACATTGGTGAAAACATTTAGAATTGAAGCAAGTGATTCATTCACGAATTCATCTAGGCATCATGCATTCAATAAATTCACTCGAAATAGCTGATTCATTTAGAAATGAAGCAGGTGACTGTGTTTATGAATGGATCATGGAATCATTGACTCAAATGATTTGTTCAAAAGAGAGATTCATTCATGAATTGTCCATTCACATATTTATTCAAAATGGTAGATTCATTTAATAATGAGGCAAGTGACTGTATTTGTGAATGGATCAATGAATCATTGACTTATTCAGGAATCGATTTTTTTGTTTTTTTTGTTGCTAAAACAAGTGAACGGTTTTGGAAAATGAGCAGCCAGTTTTGTCTTTAGTAATTTGGGGAAACTGCCGAGAAGAGGAGTGTGCTATTGACATAAAATGAGTTATTAATTTGTGCCAAATGTTTTTATGTGTTGGTTATCGGTCTCTCATTGGATATAAATGACAGATATACTGCCAGTAGGTGGCGACTCTCATTATCTTAAGGTTAGGATCATTTGTTGAATCATACATGCAAATGATTCAATCAAAACAGCTGAATTATTTACATACAAATCAATTCTTTATGGATGAATCATTGAATCATTGACTCAAATGATTTGTTTAAAAACAGATTACTTCAAGAATCATAAGTTCAATAGATTTACTCAAACTAGCTGATTCATTTAAAAATGAAGCAGGTGACTGTGTTTATGAATGGATCATTGAATCACTGACTAAAATGATTTGTTCAAAAACAGATTCATTCAGGAATTGTACATTAAGGTCATTAAGGTACATTATGGTCATTAAGTCTGTTGTTGCATATAAATGACACAAGCGCTGCCAGAAGGAGGCGACAAGTCATTTTCTTGAGGTTGATTTGTTGAATTATTAAAAAGATTCATTCGAAATGAAGGATTTGCTTATAAACTAAGAAAGTGACTGTCTTTCTCAATGGGTTACTGAATCATTGACTTAAATGACTTGATTATATCAGGAATCAGACATTGAAAAGGATAATTCAAAATGGTGAGTTTAGTTAGAAATGTATTTTGAAATTTTTATTGATGAATCATAGAGTTGTTGATTTAAATGACTTGTTAAAAAACAGATTCCTTTAGGTATTGTACATTCAAAGGATTCATTGCAAATGGCAAATTCAATTAGAAATGAAAGCGAGTGACTGTTTTTACGAACTGATTGTTAAGTCATTGACTCAAATGATTTGTTCAAAATCGATTAATCTGCATTTAATTAAAGGATCATACATTCAAAGGGTCCATTCCAAATGGCAGATTCAATTAGACACGGAAGCAGGTCACTGTGTTTATGAATGGATCATTGAATCATTTACTCAAATGATTTGTTCAAACAACAGATTCATTCAGGAATCGTATGTTCAAAAGATTAGTTCCAAAATGCAGATTCAATTAGAAATGAACCAAGTGACTGTTTTTATAAATGGATCGTTGAATCATTGACTCAAATGACTTGTTTAAAAAACAGATTCATTCAGGAATTGTAAGCTCAGTAGAATCACTCAAAATAGCCGATTCCTTCGGAATTAAAACAGTTAACCGTTTATGAATGAATCATTGAATCATTGATTCAAACGATTTGTTCAAAAATCGATGCGTCTTCATCATAATCATCATCATCATTATCAACATCATCAATATTATTAATATTATTATTGATGATAATAAAAATAATAAAATAAATAAAAACAAATAATACAAAATAAAACAATAAATAATTTAATAAATAAAAGTACATTGAATAAATAAACAAAAAAAGATTCTGTGCACTAAAGTATTAAAGTACTAAAGTAGTAGCCTCAAAACTTTCCCTAAGTAGGCAGCACACTGGGATTGTGCATAACATATTAAAAATATTCTTTATGGTGTGTATGTGTAAAAAATTCCTGTGTGAAGTCCTGTGATCCATCTAGTGTGACTTCCTAATCCGTCTCGCTCTGTCTTGGCGTAAAGTGCTACATCACTTCATTGGTCATGCTTAATTAAATGTGTTTCGCCAGTAATACAGGATCACATTCATACTCAAACCCAACAACACTTTAAAACAGCAGGACTCGGGCTAATAGATGCGTCCGAGAGCAGGAGGGCTGAATGTTCACTGTGTTCAGCTTTATTTTTAATTAAGAGACTCATAAGGCAAATCAGCAGACTGTAATCCCTCTCAGGACGGGTTGATTCTCTCTATGGGATGTCTCACTTTGTGTGTCCATCTCAGACCTCACGCTGAGACACTGGAAAGTGTAAAACGTGCTGGAGAGGGCAAGAGAGGCAGATGTGAGAAATGGATAGAGAGGTGTATCGTTGATGATATGTAAGTTTTGTGTAATTATAAATTAATTTAATTTAGTTTTATTTTATTTCATCTTGGTCCCTTTATTAATCCGGGGTTGCCACAGCAGAATGAACTGCCAACTTATCCAGCACATGTTTTATGCAGCGGATGCCCTTCCTGCTGCAGCCCATCACTGGGAAACATCTATACACTCTCATTCACACTCGTACACTATGGACAATTTAACCCACCCAATTCACCTGTACCGCATGTGTTTGGACTGTGGGAAAAAAACGGAGCACCAGGAGGAAACCCACTCCATCGTGGGGAGAACATGCAAACTCCACATAGAAATGCCAACTGACCCAGTCGAGGCTAGAACTAGCAACCTTCTTGCTGTGAGGCAACAGCGCTACCGTCACAATAAAAAGCCACCGAGCCGACAATTTATTTTATTTTATTTAATTTTATTTTAATTGAAAAAAAATCATTTAAATTTAACAATTTAATTGTACTGAAAAGTACATTTTTAAAGTAATTTAAATTTATTGAATTTTGTTTTATTGTTCTCTAAAAATTTAATTTAAACCAAAATGTGTATTTTATTTAGGTTGTTTAATGTAAAAAAGTTTATTATTTTATTTAAATTAAAATGTACTTTAAAGTTAATTAAAAGGTTTTTAAAAATTTTTAAAGTGATTAAATTAAATACATTTTTATACATTTTTATAATTTTAAAGTTAATTTAAAAAGTTAAAATAAATTAAATAATTTGATTAAATAAAACAAATTGAGATGAAGGAGAGAGTGGTGTTAAACACGGATGGAAAATACAAAATGCAACCAGGTGATATTTAAATCAAAATGATTTTAAGCATTTCACATTTCATTTTAAGCATTTATTTTTTATAATTTATTATTTAATTAAAGTTAAATGAATCAAGAACGTTTTTACATTGACTTTTTTAAATGTATGGAGTCAATCTAGGGCCATACATATTTTCAAAATAAAAGAAAGTTATGCTAATGAAAAACTACAGTTTGAGCACAAATAAATAAATAAGTGCAAATCTCCAAAAATCGCAAATTTATTTTTGAGAATTAAAAAACTTATTTTGCAAACAAAAATTAAACACTGCAAAGGGAAAATTAAGTTTAGAGAAATAAAAATAAAATTTGCAAACAAAAAAAGAACTGCAAAAATATTCACGCAGTGCAAAAAAACTAAAATATTTGCAATAATAAACTATATATGTTTGCAAAACATTTTTAAAGCAATGCCTTTACAAACCTCATCCAGTCAATTGCAATGCTAATTTTGATTTGCTTTTTAGTCACTTTGCATTTTACGTTTTTGCAATTTTTGGAGAATTGAGTTTATTAATTTATTTTTGCTCATTACTTTTTTTTTTTTTTTTTTTTTTTTTGCAAAACTTTCTTTTATTTTGCAATTATATATGACCCTAGATTGACTCCATATAAATGAATGAATGAAGATTTTAAATTACATGAAAGTGCTTTTGAATACAAACCTACAGTATTTAGTTGATTGTCCATCCATTGTTTTTCATGCAGTATATGTGAATAAATGTAGATATTGCAAAAAAAGTACATTAAAGTACAATGAACCTGTTGACCAGTGAATATTAATTGGGTAGCCCACTGAACCCTAAAGACCAATGCAAAATGCATGTAAGTTAATACAGAGCAATCTTTCATCTTAATTTGTTACACAAGTCTTGGGGCTCTATTTTGACGATCCATGCAAAGTGCAAAGCGAATGGCGCAAATGCATTCAGGTCGTGTCAGAATCCCCTTTTGCTAATTTAAGGACTGAAAAAGCCGCTTTGCGCAGTGGTGCATGGTCTAACAGGGTTGAGCTTATTTTCTTAATGAGTTATAGGTGTGCTTTGAGAATAAACCAATCAGAGTCTCATCTCCCATTACCTTTAAGAGTCAGTTGCATCACGCCATAGCACATTTGCTATTTACATGACGACTTTATAAGTGGAAAAACTGAGCATTTCCCTAGAGAGAAAATAGTTATCTACTGAGCATCTACAGGGCGAGAATGAGAGATAAGGCATCTCATTATCTACTTTCACTTTCGCTCTTGGATAGGGAAAACTTGTACGCCCAGACAACAATTAGCCATTAAATATATAATTTTGTTTGTTAAGCGCAAAGATTTGTTTCAAAACTATTTCTAAATTCAGTTCCAATTTCCAGCAAACGAATAAATCTCAAAAACCTGAGTTATATCCTAAAACACACGCTGTACCCCATATGGTCTAAAACCAGACTGGTGGACAAATCAAAGCTTGTTTTTAATTAAACAAATATAAATATGGATATAATAAATAATACTGCTAATAATAATTACATTATACAAAAGCAAATTGTCACGAATAAACTGAAAAAGACCCCCGAGATGAAGAAGGCATGAAAGTATGGTTTTTAAATTTATGTAGGCTATAAGATAATATGTTTTGTAATATTTTAATCCTTTATATCCTATATATATCCTTATTATATCCTATATATATCTTTATTATATCCTATATATATCCTTAATATTTTAATTCTTTTTCATATGTAAAGATATTTGCGTATTGCTCTACATCTTGTGTGTATTAAGCAGTGTGTAAGCGAGTCGCACAACTAACACGCTCTGCGCTGGACAATAGACCGGCTTTGTTCTGGTCTATTGAAAAATATAGTTTCTCAAAATAGCAACGCGCCAACAGTTTACTTCAACACGCCTCCTTTTTTAGATCAGAACGCCTATGGGGCGCACATATGAGCACATATGCATTCGCTATTTAAACAGCATGGTGCAAAACATCAAAATGACTCTTTCGCCCAAGCTAAAACTAGCAAACAACTATTGCGCCGCGCCTCGTGCCACATTGGGCCGGGTGTATGATAGGGCCCATAATGTTTTAACCACTTTTAGTAAAGTGCATTACAACGTGTTAAAATCAGAGACGCACCAGATGTGAGTTTTTAGAGTTATATTTAAGAAAACTGGACATTATTTCAACACTCTTAAAACTAACACAAGACCAGAAGGAGACAGACAAAGTGCTGTTAAACACAGATGGAAAATAGTTATTCCCTTGCAGCAATTTCGACTGAAGGAATAATTGAAGCGTCTAAAAAAACAACCAGGTGGTCTTTAAATTAAAATAGTAATAAAAAAAAACACTGTTGGAATCTCAAACCCTAGCTCATTAGAATTATGTGCCCAGGGCTACATTTTTGAGAACTGAGAAATACGTACCAGGGGCTACGTCTGCTTGCAGTTTTTGTTTCCACAAATCCACTAGAGGGCGCCATGTACATTTTCACAATCTCAAATAAGAAATGATGGGGTTCTTCTCTAAAGAAGTTGTTACTCCACCCTGTTTAGAGCATCATTATGGCCGTTTTACGTTATAACTAATGTGGTTGAAAAACAACGGATCTGCAACAGAGAAACTACAAGTTACAAGGACAGGTGTGATGTGCTCTGGTTCTGGTGAGAATCCTGGCCGCAGCATTCTGGATGAGCTGCAACTGTCTGACTGTCTTTTTGGGAAGGCCAGTGAGAAGTCCATTACAGTAATCCACCATGCTGCTCATAAAAGCCTGAATAAGTTTCTCACTGGAAACGAAGCATCTAATACTTGCAATGTTTTTGAGATGATAGCATGCTGACAAGACAAAAATTACTTGTTGCCTTATTTTAGTTTATTTCTCTGGCCACCACAACTTACATCAATTAAACGTGAATAAACATCCATAAAATCAAAAACTTAAACATCCAAGGGATCAATCAATGTCTAACATCTGCAAATACACATGTACGTGATTTATTTAAAGGATATCAACAAAAGACTTGGCATAAATATGATATTCTGGGGATTTTAAAGTCACCTTGTTGAGTTTTTAGAGTCATGTTCAAGAAAGCTGGACATTATTTCAGCACATCATAAACCAAAATGCCTGCAAATGTCTGTACAAAAACACATTTGTAACTTTACATTACTCAGAAGGAGCAAAGTGGCGTTAAAAGACAATGGAAAATAGTTCTCGGTTTCTCCCTTTGGGACTGCAAAAAATAATTGCAGCATCCAGAAATACACCCTGGTGTTTTTTTTTTTTTTAGGGGGAAATGCATAAAGGTGATGTTTAACAGCAGAACGTGAAGTAGCGTGGCTGACCTGTATTGATTGAGCGGAGGCGAGAAATAGAGAGAGAGAGATAGACGAGTGTTGGAGGATGGAGAGGGAAAACGCGGGGGCTTGAAAACGAGAGGATGTTGACAGTGCTGTTAAACACATGAGTCACCAACCTTCCCCCCTCTATCATTAGCATGAGCACAGAGAAATGGGTCACTCCGACTGACAGAAAACACTTGTGTGCTCCACAAAACAGATGAACGGCTGTGGGTTTGAGGGATTGAGGTGTTACTGCATCAAATGGTGTGTTTTTTTTTTTTTTCAGCTCAAACGTCCTCAGAACAAGATGGTTTTAGTGAAGGTGTTAGGGAGATGCATAAGATGCTGTAACATGATTTCAGAGCATTTATTTATTAGGATTAAGGGATACTTTTTTCTGAAAGTGAAAAATTGGTTGATGTAGACATTTATTATAATTGTGTACAATAAGTGACATCAACGCTAATGTACATTAATGGTTGCTTTATTGCCTTTCAATTACTAGCGGCACACTGAAAAAAACAATTATTTAAAGCTGCATCTATCAGCTTGTCCAGCAGTGGATTGCTCATATATCTGCACACAGACACATCCTCTGATAGATGTAGCTTTCAAATGCTGAGTCAAGCTGTGATCATTCTAGTCAATCAGAGATGTTTAAGAATCTGCTTAATAGATAAAATTGAGGGATTGAGGTGTTACTGCATGAAATCTGTGTGTTGCTCTGTTTTTTTTCCAGCTCAGTTGTCTTTAAAATTAAATCTTTTTAGCTAAGGTGCAGAGTTGCATCAGATGCTGTGATTCAGAGGATTTATCTTAAGATTGATTGACCAATCAAATTGATTGTTGTTTTTTTACACTGAGAAAAATGTTGTCTGCAAAATTGTTGCAAACAATTTATGTGTCGAATTTAAACAAACAAATTGAATTCAGTAATGTTCAACTTAATTTATTTGTTTAAATTCAACATAAACAAATTGTTTACAGCCCCTTAACCTAAAAAATAAGTCAATTCAAGGAATCATCTTTAAAACATTTTTTTCAGTGTACATGGTTTATTTTAATTTTGTGTGCAATAGATGATATTAATGTTAATGAACATTAGTGATTTCTTTTGCTTTTTTCTTTTGATTTTCTATTGCCAGTCAATTACTACTGGCACACAGATGTTCTGGAAAAAAAAAAAAAAAAAAAAACATAAAAAAAACAAATAGATTGAAGCAGTGTCTGTCAGCTTGTCCATCAGTGGATTGCTCCTATATCACAGACAGATCTCTGATAGATGTATATTTTAAATGCTGAGTCTTTGTATCTGTATAAGTCAAGCAGCTTGAGATGAGCATGAGATGCTATAACGTGTTTTCAGAAAATTTGTTTATTTATTGAGATAACGGGATACTTTGCTGTAAAAATGCTGGTTTCCATACAATAAATATGTGTTGGGACAACATGAAGGAATTAAGTTAACTTAGTTTTTACAATTACAAGTGGATTGAACTTAAAACAATTAAGTTGTCCCCCCAAAAACCTCAATAATTATGTTGTTTTTTTACATTCTTTTTTAAAAATGTGTACAGTACTGCAAATGGTGCTTTTCTTACTTAGATTTTTGGTCATTTCTAGTGCAAATATCTAAAAATTATTAAATCAAGTAGCCTTTTTTTAGACAAGCAAGACATACAGTCTTGTTTTAAGAAATAATATGTCAAAATTAAGTGAGATTTTTCCTTAAATTACTGGATTATTATTATTATAATTATTATAATTATTATATTTATTATTATTATTATTATAAGATAATTATTATTATTTTATTTGGTGAATGATCAGTTAACGAGCATCAGTCATTCAAGAAAATAACCAAAATGATCAACACTGAATTTGTTTTGGGGGTAAAATCCCTTTAATGCATTTACTGTACAAGCACAAAGTATATGCATGAGTGTAATTTTGGACATCTTTGCTTTTTTGAAAAAAATGCAATACTGTAATGGAGGTTACGGCCCTTTGGCTGCCGAGAGGAAGGAGGCGGAGAACCGAATAAGTTTTAAAATATTTATTAATAAAAGGGACGGCAGTTCCTTATGGAGACTGCCAACTAAACCAAAACAAGCGGACAGCAGCTCCTCATGGAGACTGCCGTCAAACTGAAAACAAAAGTAAAACAATATGTCCAGGCCCGGTCCTTTCTCGGCCTCCTCTGCCATCGTTCCTCCTCTTATAGTCCAGAGCTCCTTCTTTGGGATTCGAGGCCGGTGTGCGCCACAGGTGTATCCACTTAAGCGGCGGCCTCATTCCATTACCACGGCTCTCGGCCACGCCCCCTCGCCACAATTACTTTATTTTTTAAAGGGTTTGAAAAATAATTCAGTTTTTCTCACCTAAGCTGTTTATTTCACGTATTAAAAGAATGTCAAGATGTTTCTGCCTGCAACAGATGTTTCCGTGATGATCAGGAACAGAAACAAAAAGGCAGACTAGATTATCATTTTCAAGCAATTTGCCACATAGCAATGCAATTTGTGCTCCATTTGACTGTACACACACTTCTACCAGCATTATTGACCCACTAAGATTGATTTATATTCAGGAGGAAAACCCTAAAACTCCCAAGCCACTAGATAGATTTTATTTTTTATTTTTTTTGCCTGTTCATCTTAATGAAACCTTAATAAAGACGCTAAATAGTACGGAGGCATTATCTCGGCAATGCATTTGCACATTGTGACCTTACAATAAGGCGTTGAGCGTGTGCTGGAGTGTAATTGCTGCCCGCAAGATACGCTCTCTTTACAAAAGCACAGGGACCAAGAACATGGAGCATGAGATATTCCATTCATGATTTAAAAGGATGCTCGCAGTATAATTTCCTCCCTCTTTGGGCTTAGTCATCGATCAACACGTGGTTTTGTCGCTGAAGAAACTCATTTCATAATTCAGCAGGCTGCGGATGAGAAGGATGATGCTGGACTTTCTGACCGTTTATGATTCAGTGCAGAATAAGCAAAATAAATCCAACCTTTGTCAAATAAATCCTGCTTGAGGAATGACTAAAGTGTCTTCTGTTTAAGTTGGTTGGTAATAAAAAGATTGTCTCAAAGGGAAGTGTCGCCTCTGAATCATTTTAATGAATCATTATATTTTTTGAATCGTTTGTCTGCTACTGATCTACATTAACACGATCAAAGTAACTCATTTGCATAATCTCTGCATGCCCACAACATGTGAAGATGTATAGCTTACCAAGTCTGGATACAAGACTTGGTAATCTGACCAATCAGAACAGAGTTTGGTAAAGTGGTTGCTAATTAAAAGATTGTCTCTCAAAAGTAAGAGTCGCCTCTAAATCACTTTAACGAATCATATATACATATATATATATATATATATATATATATATATATATATATATATATATATATATATATATATATATATATATATATATATATATAAAAAAGCTTTTTTCTTGTTCTGATCTACAACAACATGATCAAAGTAACTTGCACACTCTAAAATGGCGGTTGCGTTTCTGACATAAAGACTTAGCCAGATGAGCAGTCAGAGCAGAGTTGGCTTGTGGAAGGGTTTACAGACTTTAATTACTGAATTGATTAAACTGAACTGTATTGAAATCATTTTCAAAATGATTTTTTTTTATATCAAATGCATGTTTTTAGGAAAAAGAACTAAGCTTTCTGCTCATAGATGCATTTAACCCTGTTGTTGTAGACAATATTAGGGCAATTAAAATATTATATGTCCAGCTGATTAAGGGTGCTCTGTTTACAATTTTTGGGGCCAACATTTTAAACTATACTTTTTGGGCCCTATCATACAGTTGTTTGCTAGTTTCAGCTTGGAGCAAGAGTCGTTTTGAGGTGTTGCGCCACGCTGTTTAAATAGCAAACGCATTAGCGCTCATATGTGCGCCCCTAGGCGTTCTGGTCTAAAAAGGGAGGCGTTCTGAGGCGCATTGCTGGCGCGTTGCTATTTTAAGAAACGATAATAGATTTTTCAACAGACCAAAACAAACCCGGTCTAAACTCCAGCGCAGAGCACGTTAGTTATGCGCCTCGCTTACACACTGCTTAATACACCAACCAACAGGCCCATGACATATACAGTACTGATACTTAATAAATAACCTACTACAAATTAAAAGCATTAACATTTTTTTATTTTCACAAGCTTTTTTTCAGACTTAAATTCCACTTTGAAATAATAGATCACTTAAAGCTTTCGCCATGAGGCTGTGTTTAAAATGATATCTATGTTTTCAAAGTGCACTCCGAAGGGAGCACAATTGTAAACATGAAGATCGCTAAAACTAAACTTTAAAAAAAATTAGAAAGCAAATTACACCGAAGAAAGATGACCGTAATGCTTTTTTATTTTTAATAATTCCAACTTTAAATGTTAGAATGTTCTAAATGAATAGGGCATAGGGGGATAAGTGGGAATAGAACACACCCAGGAAGTACGTTTCTAACTACAGCTCCAGCTAGGGCTGCACGATACATCGTTTTAGCATCGAAATCGCTATGTGCGCATCCGCGATAGTCACATTGCAGGAGGTGCGATGCAAAGCAAAAAAATAAATAAATTATATATATATATATTATGGGTGGAGCCGAACCCGAATACGGTATTCTGATAAGCACGAATAGCGTGTTTTTACCAATACTTATTTCGAACAAATGTTTAAAAAATTATTTGTATCCGGGAACAAGAAAAACATTGCTGCGTTTCCTCATGAGACCGCAGTGCATGCCCGAGTGAGTGAGTGAGTGAGTGAGTGAGTGAGTGAGTGAGACAGACGTTCAGGAGTCGGGGGGCGGGGTGGGGCCGGGTAAAAGGTGGCTGACGCAGGCTGCTGCTCCACACAGCAACAGAGAAGGCTTGGCAGAGCGAAAAATACTTTACTGCATTACTATTTTTGTTAAATACAATTTTGTATCTGAACTGGGTTCCAGAGGCAGTTTATAAACTTGTAGCGTACTTAAAGCGGAGTTTCATCGGTATATTATCCCATTACACTGCATTATTGACGTCTGCAATCTGTTGCTCTCTGTTTAACGTTACGTAAGTTAGCTCTGTTAGCGCGGTAATTAAGACAATAGACTGTTGACAGAGTAACATTAATGTTCTGTTATAAAGGTTAAAACGATGCTTGTGTAGATGTGTTGAATTGTATGCACTTATAGGAGTTTTATGGTACGTTTAAATTACTGTCATTTGCAGACAGCAAGATATATGCTAAGCTAGTTAACCTTAGCATAGCTTCCCGTCACTCATTGATATATACATCTATGCCCGTAAATTATTAACTTTTGATCACCCAAATAGGTAAGAGTGAGGCTGCTGCTAAGTCATTCTTGGTCCTCCACCAGCCAAAAAAAAAAAAAAACTTGCTCTAGTTCTTTGTGGAAGAATTTTACAATCAGTGGTGCAGCAGATAAAACAGTGATACTGTATGTAATGTGTGCAAAAGTATATCTTAAGTATTTATATATAAAAAAATATCGCAATATATATATATCGCAGTGAAAAAAATATCGCAATGTCAATTTTTTCCAATATCGTGCAGCCCTAGCTCCAGCGGTGAGAAATGGTAAATCAACAAACTATGTTTCTAACGACAGAACTTGCAACCTTAGTTGGCTAGTGATGATTTTGGGAAACGCACCCCTGGTGGATATTTTGACCTGAAACTTCACAGACACATTTTGGAGACACAAAAGACTTATATTACATCTTGTAAAAAGGCCAAAGTTGGAACCCTTCAAGATGAAATCTGTTAATTTATGGACAGAAAACTGGACATAATGACCACAGTCCTGAATAATCCCTAATTTTATATTGAAAGGCCTTTCAAATGCTTGCCATTAATTTGAACAGGAATTCCAATTAAATATTCCTCTTGTTTCATTATCAATTATCACACCATGCTTAATGCGTTCACGGCTTGCTGACACACACCAATGCGCTTTAGATGCATGACGGAGATGATTTCTCCACATGATTTGAAGAAAAGGCGACTCATAAACAAGGCCAAATGTAATCTGATGACTTTGCTTGTATATTGTCAGAAACATTTGTTGGAAATTCCAAGTTTTATTCAGGAAAGATCCATTCAAATGTATTAAAGGGCACCTAGGTTACCCCTTTTTTCAGATTTAATATAAGTCTTTTGCGTTTCTAGAATGTGTATATAAAGTTTCAGATCAAAACACCCATCAGATTTTTCATTACACCTTTTACAAGATGCTGTTTTATACTGATTTCCAGCAGGGGGTGGTTTTGTCGTACTGCGCCTTTAAGCCGAGTTTTGCCCGCCCACTGTTTCTACATTCCTCCTCTCTCAGCTGCGTCAGACAACAGACAGACTTAAAGGAAGAAGGTCTCACGTAGCGTTTGTGAGATACTACAGTAAGAACCTTTACTAATCAGTATTGTGAAGTTGCATTGATGAGTCACACACAATATCGTTACAAAGTTAACGCGCGCACACACACACACACACACAGATACGCAGGCAGGCAGGCAGGCAGACAGACAGAGCGCGCTTAGCTTAGTTAAGG
>NC_133191.1:55127500-55147500 GCF_049306965.1 Danio rerio
ATAAATTGCTAAAAATAAAAATAATAAACAGAATATTAATAATATATTAATAGTTTTTATTTGTAATTTTTTATGTAGTTTATTATCATTTTTTTCATTTGCACTCTTGTATTTATATTTTCTGATTTTCTGATTGACTGATTTTTTTATATTTATATATTTTTTATATATAAATGAGCAATATCAGAAGCAGTGTGATATGGCTGTATATCAGCACTGGTGGGTGGGATGCTTTGGCATAAGGTTTTAGCGTCCCACCAGTGCTGATATATAGCAATATCTCACTGCTACGAGTGTGATATTGCATTTATACAACAGTTCGACAGCACAATTGTGTATATAAATAAGAAAATCAAACACCAATAGTCTAAAAAGCTTTTTTTTTTATTAGGAACTACTTTATTCCATCGTTCATTCACATCTGCAGCTGACGTCAAAAAAGCAGACGCCGTTACTGTCACTTTAGAGCGAGTGTTTGAATGATTCTCTAGCGTAATGTCTAGGTTGATGATAAAACAGCTGATTTTGCTCACATTTTAGGATCATAAGGCTAAACATGACATGAAATGCCATTCGTCTACAGAGATATCTCCCTACAGTCTATTACAGTCTACAGTATACTGTTGCCATCGGTATTGTGACGAGTGCTAGGACTTTAAGGAATGAAAAAAAGAAGTCAACCTATTTTGCTCTTTCTATTGGCCTTTACTAATTTCTCGCAAGTGCTGTCAACTACATACCTGCAAGTCAACAACGAGTAGGCAAAAGAAAAAGACACTCGAACATCCGTCGCAAAACGAAATGTGACATTATTGAATTAAAAGAATGATACAGCGGTAGAGAGAGCATCACACACTTCTCCTCAGAACTCGCCAGAACTGAACTGAGCTCCCATACATGCGTGCTTACATCTCAAAGGTAAAACAACCACAGAAGAAGTCCTCTTAAAGGGGACATTTATACACAATGCATATCAAACATTAAACAACCATTGCAATATCACAATAATTAACCCTGAAAAAAGCAGCGCAATCACTACCAGACTGCTGTTGTGTTTGCATTAAGGAGGGACGAGGTTGAATCCAGCTTCTTATTCGCAGCTTCTTATTGACTCTATCCGGTCCATCTTAAAAACCGCAACACTTCCATTTTTCAGCTTCTTATTCACGCTCTAGAAAACATGCAGTTTAATCTTGAAAATCTAAGAAAAAGTATATATATATATAGATATATATATATATATATATATGCAATATTCTATAAATAATAAATACAGATTTTAAATGTCAGATCTATTTACAATGTAAACACACTCTTTCTATGCCTGTTTTATTTACACAAAAAAACCTTTAAAATTCAATTTTACTTCCACAAAAGCTCAATAATATTTAGCATGTTATAAATAAAGGTGTTAAATGACAGCGTATTGTATATAAATAAGCTACAAATAGGACAAAGTAATTGATACTCTTTTTATGTCTTTTATATTTGCACAAAATCCCACAGAAAGCCTTTCCTCTTTGTTGCATCATTTGTTCTGATGTCTGATGTGAGCTGATTTAGCTGCAGTTAGTTTGCTGTAGTTGATGTGTTCAGATGAGGTGTATGTGTGTGTGTGTGTGTGTGTGATCATGCTGGACGTGGGTGTTTTTTTTTTCCTCCAGAGTTGTTGAAGGGAGCGGGCAGAGGAGAGCATGAATTATTCACCACTTTCAAGAGTTAAAAATTGGTATTTTGCTGTTTTTTAAATAATGCATATGAAATCCAGTTTCCTGTAGTGCTGAAGTCTGACTCCCATTTGCATATTTTCCAATCCTTTTCAAAGAGTCACTTCATAAACAATTATTTTACAGCTTGAAGTGTTTATGGATGGTCAGCGGTCAGTGTTTTTCATTTGCACTTTTTGTAATTATATAATTTATTGTGTGAGATATACAACAACAACTTCTAATAGTATGATTGTTATATATAAAAGTTTTGAAAGAGTTGTCAGATTTATTTTAAATACTATTTTTTTGTGTTTTTTTTTCTATTTACATACAGCATTAAGTTTTATGCAGCCTGTAGGTTTATGTTAAATGTTTACAGAGCAAAAAAGTCAAGCAACAATAGAGCAAAACAACAACAATAATAATAATAATGATAATAATAATAATAATAATAATAATAATAATAATAATAAGAAGAAGAAGAAGAAGAAGAAGAAGAAGAAGAATATTAATAGAGCAAAATAATAATAATAATAATAATAATAATAACAATAATGAAATAATAATAGCAATAATAGTCATAATAATAACAATAATAATGATACTAATATATATATATATATATATATATATATATATATATATATATATATATATATATATATATATATATATATTTATATATATATAATAACAATAGCAATAATAATTATAATAATAAACAAAAATAAAAAGATAATGGTAATAATAATAATAATAATAATTATTATTATTATTTTTAATATTAATATTAAGAATATTACGATTATTATTAATATTATTGTTTTTGCTATAATTTATTCATTTATTCAACTTTTATTTATATTATTTGTAATATTTTTATACAAAATATAAATATTTTTAGCAATTTACAAATTAAATAAATTGTAGTAAATACTTTTTAACTGTAATTTTAATAATATAATTTATGATTGTTTTCTTTGGCACTCTTTGTATGTGTAGTCAGTGCAGTTAGGAGTTTAAAGGAGATTAAATGCTTTCTGAACAAAAATAATGCTTAACACTTAAAATTGTAATAATAATAATAATAATAAATTGATAAAAATAAAAATAATAAACAGAATATTGGTAATATAATAATAGTTTTTATTTGTAATTTTTTATGTAGTTTATTATCATTTTTTTCATTTGCACTCTTGTATTTATATTTTCCTTATATAAAAATACCACGACAACTTTTAATATCAAATATATAAATGCCGTTTTTATTTTTTATTTATTCTAAATAACACGTTTTTAAGTCTAATTTACAGATATAATTAAATTAAACTATTAAATTAAATCTATTTATAAATTACAGTCAGTGCAGTTAGTAAAGTTTTTGGCTTGAAGCTTTTTATTAAACGTTCACGAACAAAAATCAATGCTGGAAATTGTATCTAATAAAAAAAATCAATAGTTTTGTATGTTTTAAATAAATATTTCAAATGACAATTTTAAATTATACATTAACAACAAATGGTATTTTACACCCTGAGTATATTTATTTATTTTGCACAAAATTCCACAGAATCTCGAGTTGGGATCTGTCTATGGCTTTACTCCACAACAGTGATTTTGCTGCTTGTTCAATCTACTTTTTTCAAAGGAGCTCAAACAACACAACTCTTAATTAAATCTTAACTTAATTGTTTTATATTCAATACGCATTTGTTAAGTTAACCTACTCAATTTTTGTTGGCAAAACTTAAATGAATTTTGTAGAATTCAGCAAGTTTTATAATGTAGTTTACATTAAAAAACAATAGAGAGCCCTCCCGAAGTTATACTTTGCATCGGCAGTGTGTTTTCCAGCCGATCTTGGGTTGACAGTCGCCGCTGAGGGTCCACTAGTGTCTGGCTCACTCTCTAGGGAGCATGAGCTCACTGCTGAGGGGGCGTGAAGTGTGCAGGTGCTGTGAAGCGTGAGGCAGAAGATTAAAGAGGGATGGAGTGGACTGAACTTGTGTCCAGCTGTCAGAGAAGATGAGTTCAGTCCAGCAGACACACAATGACAAATCAATCCCATCGCAGTCAGTCTTTACAGCATGGAGAGTGTACTTTCAGCACACACATGCGCTGAAAAAAAAGATGCACTGGATTAACAATCATTGCATTAGAAAATAGAAGAAAAGATAAGATGACCATGACAAAGAAAAGAATAAGACAAAGGTATGTGAAAAAAAGAAAAGAAAATATTAGAAAAGGTTTATTAATTATAAATATGTGTATTATTTAAATAAACAGCAGCTTATTTATTATATTCATATTTATACATTTAACATTTAATATTTTAAATCCAATTTTAAAAATCAATCATTGATAGTAAAATAAAAAATAAGTAATTAAATTCAATTCAATTAAATAGGGCCGTCAAGGTGGCACAGTGTTGAGCTCGATCGCCTCACATCAAGAAGGTCGCTGATTCGAGCCCTGGCTGGGTCAGTTGGCATTTTTGTGTGAAGTTTGCATGTTCTCCCTGTGCTGGCATGGGTTTCCCCTGGGTGCCACGATTTCTCCCACAGTCCAGACACATGCGCTATAGGTGATTGAACATCCTAAATAGTGAATGTGTGTGAAGTGTTAGGTTGTGGATGGAAGGGTAAAAATTGACCATGGCAAAGAAGGAAAAAGTCAAAGGAAAATAAGAGGAAAAAAATATATATTAATGATTTAAATGTCTATTATTTACTGATAAACAGCAGCATATTTATCACATTAGTTTTTTTTTTTTTTTTTTAAATTTACTATTAAATTAAATGTCTAAAATAATAATAAAATAAAACAAATGTTCTATTAATTATATAAAAATACTAAAATGATTGTAGAGTAAATGTGTTAACCAAAATTCAATTAGAGTGATTTAAAATGTGATTTGAAGTGATTTAAATTTAGTTAAAACTGCAGTTGTGGAAGTGAAATATTTAATGAACTATTTTAAACCAGTCATTGCTATAGAAAAGAAAAAACATAACCCTGACAATGAAGGGAATAAGTCAGAGGGAAGTGATTAAATTAAATTAAATTAAATTAAATTAAATTAAATTAAATTAAATTAAATTAAATTAAATTAAATTAAATTAAATTAAAATAAATTAAATTAAAATAAATTAAATTAAATTAAATTAAATTAAATTAAATTAAATTAAATTAAATTAAATTAAATTAAATTAATTTTAATTAAATTTAATTAAATGTTCTATTAATTATATACATATATCTACTGATAAATAGCAGCTTATTTATTATATTACTATTTAGACATTAACATTAAATCAAATATTTTTGACCAAATATTGAAAAATTATTAATTTCTATTAAAATAAATAAAATTAAATGAAATGAAAATTAATTTAATAAAAATTAAATTAAATTAAATTAAATGACAAAGAATGGAAAAAGTCAATGGAAAGTAAATGAAAATAAAATAAAATAATTTCTATTAATGGTATAAATGTCTATTATTTACTGATAAACAGAAGCTTATTTATTATATTATTATTTAGAAATGTAATATTAAATGAAATGTTTTAAACCCAATTTGGAAAGATCAATCATTGCTATTAAAATTAATTAAATAAACAATTTTTTATCAATTATATTTTATTTCTATTTCTATTACTATCATCATTACATTTAAAGTTAAATTAAATGTTTTAAACCCAATATTTTAAAAAAATACAATAAAAATTTAATTTAATTTAATTTAATTTAGTTTAATTTAGTTTAATTTAATATAATTTAATTTAACAATCCCGGCCTCTGGTTGCTCCGGTTTCCCCCACACTCTAAACACACGTGCTTTAGGGGAATTGAATAAACTAAGTTGTTTGTAGTGTATGAGTGTGTGTGTTTGTGTGTGAATGTAAGAGTGTATGGGTGTTTCCCAGTACTGGGTTGCAGCTGAAAGTGCATCATGTTGGTGGTTCATTCCGCTGTGGCGACCACTGATGAATAAAGGGACTAGGCTAAAGAAAAATTTATGAATAAACAAATGTCTATTATTTACAAAAAACCGCAGCTTATTTATCATATTATTAATTAAATATTTAAAAGTAAATTAAAAGTCAATATTTAAAAGTTAATTATTGCTTTTAATATAATAAATTTAATAAAATAAAATAATGTCATGTAACATGAGAAAGAAGGTAATAAAATAAAATGTGTTTCCCTGTGTTGGGTTGCACCTGGAAGAACATCTGCTGCATAAAACATATGCTGGATAAGTTGGCGGTTCATTCTGCTGTGGCGACCCCTAATAAAGGGACTAAGCCGAAAAGACAATGAATGAATGTTGAAAAATCAATCATTGCTATTAAACTACATCAAATCAAACCCCATGCCTACAGATCATTTATAAAATGTCAATACATTACCGGCACATTTCAGTTTCTTCAAACAGACGAAGCTGCATGTGTGCTCTATCCATATGTATGTACAGTATTTTATGCATAAGAATACTCTCAGCCTGAAAAGCCCCTCAGCTCCTCCAGCAAAACTTAAAGTGAGTCTGATTTAAAACGGTGCAGAAACGCTGAGCTTCTCCTTCCAGGATCCAGATAATGTTAATGATGTCCTGTGGGAAACAGCAGCTCCGTTCGTCCGCAGGGAAAAAAAAAAAACTCTTATTTTCCTTTCTTCTCCAGCCTCAGATAACAGAAAGCAGCCATGTTTTCATAATGGCATTAATTTCCAGATAAGATGATGAATGTATGATGACTATCTCTGTGAAAGCAGATTCACTTTAGGGCAAACCAAAAAAGATAAATAAATAAAAAATGATTAATTTTATTGTAGTATACAAAGCCATATATCATTATTTACAAGAAAATAAATTTAGCTTTTGTTGTTATGTAATTGTAATTTGTTATTGTTTATTATATTTATTATTATTAGTATTCATTCATTTTCTTGTCGGCTTAGTCCCTTTATTAATCCGGGGTTGCCACAGCGGAATGAACCGCCAACTTATCCAGCAAGTTTTTACGCAGCGGATGCCCTTCCAGCCGCAACCGATCTCTGAGAAACATCCACACAAACATTCACACACACACTCATACACTATGAACAATTTAGCCTACCCAATTCACCTGTACTGCATGTCTTTGGACTGGGGGGAAAACCGGAGCACCCGGAGGAAAACCCACGCGAAAGTAGGGAGAACATGCAAACTCCACACAGAAACGCCCACTGAGCCCACTGAGGCTCGAACCAGCGACCCAGCGACCTTCTTGCTGTGAGGCTACAGCACCTACTGTTTATTATTATTATTTTTTTATTTCATTTTCCTTCGGCTTAGTTCCTTTATTTATTAAGGGTCACCACAGCGGAATGAACCACCAACTTGGTTTACACAGCGAATGCCATTCAAGCACTAGGAATCACCCCTACACTCTTACACTCACAGTCATATACTCAATCCAACTTTATTTACGCCAGGGGCACCCAAACTTTTTCCTATGCAGGACCAAATACCAAACTTTATTAAGGCCAGTGGGCTGAAGCTAGTTCAAGTTCATTTATTTATAGAGCACATTTGAAAACAGTCACAAGACTGACCAAAGTGCTGTACATACAGTTGCAATCAGAATTAATAAACCCACTTTGACATTTTCTTTTTGAAATATTTCCCAAATGGTGTTTAACAGAGTAAGGAAATTTTCACAGTATTTCCTATAATATTTTTTCTTCTGGAGAAAGTCTTATTTGTTTTATTTCGGCTAGAATAAAAGCAGTTTTTATATTTTTAAAAAAACATTTTAAGGTCAAAATTATTAGCCCCGTTAAGCTATATTATTTTTTCAATAGTCCACAGAACAAACCATCGTTATACAATAACTTGCCTAATTACCCTAACCTGCCTAGTTAACCTAATTATCCTAGTTAAGCCTTTGAATGTCACTTTAAGCTGTACAGAAGTGTCTATATATATATATATATATATATATATATATATATATATATATATATATATATATATATATATATATATACATATCTAGTCAAATAATATTTACTGTCATCATGGCAAAGATAAAATAAATCAGTTATGAGAAATGAGTTATTAAAACTATGATGCTTGGAAATGTGTAGAGAAAATCTGCTCTCTGTTAAACAGAAATTGGGGGAAAAATAAACAGGGAGGCTAATAATTCAACCATACGTACTATACAAACAGACATATACTTCAACTATATATGCATTCAGAATATTTTTTCAGAAATAGATTTAACAAGGTGCTGGAAATGTTCCTCAGACATGGGGAACAGACATTTGGTCCATATTGACATGATATATAAATTTTGACATATTGACAATATTAGTATTTAAATGATTCTCTAGCGTCATTTCTAAAGTGATGACAAAACAGGTGATTTTTGCTCGAATCTTAAGATTGTAAGGCTGAACAAGCAAACACTACCAGTTTCTGTGGTATAAATACAGCACTACAACATATAAAAGAGAGAGATTGACGTAGAATATTGCTTACCCATTGTGTAATGATTTGTTCAGCTGTAGTTTGAAACTTACACTGAGAAAATGCTGTTTTTATTTCTTCTAAGGACTTATTATGCGGTCTCTATCGCCATCTTGTGGCAGAACGTCAACAGTCACTTTCTTTGGTCTTCTTAGACAGGCTAATCGTAGACGACGCACTAAATTCGATGGTCCAAAATTCTAAATTTTTAAAATAAGCACTATCTTTATAAATAAACTGCAAAGTTGCAATCTAAACAGCTAAATTCTCACCAAAAAAAACCTCAACAGTACATTATGTTGTCCAACAGCAGCAATTTGTCAAACTGTAGAGTGTCCTCTGCTTTTTGCTGTGTGGGTGGAGTAATTCACAAGGGTGAAGGGGGAAGAGGCGGTACGAGTGCTATTTTTTGCAGAATATCTCATGACTATTAGCCAATCAGATTATATATATATATATATATATATATATATATATATATATATATATATATATATATATATATATATATATATATATATATATATATATATATTAGGGATGTAACGGTATCAGAATTTCACGGTACGGTAATACCTCGGTATGAATGTCACGGTACGGTATTTATTGAATCATTTACAGGAAAAAAAAAAACTTTTGAAAATACTCCAAAAAAGTGCCAAAAGTGTCAATGATATACAAATTAGCCATCTATCTGTTAGCTTTGAAACAGGAACTTCAATTTTAATAACAAAAAATTATTAAACCATGTAAAAAAATAAAGTTTCAATTTAGTATTGTTGAAAACTCATCACATTCAACATTTAATCACTCACTTAGATAGAGATGGGTTTAAAGAAAAATTATCATATAATTATAATCTGGTAAAAGCTGGTATCTCTGGGTATTTACAATGTTCCCTGCAACAGAAAAAACCCCTCTCATTTGGGACTGAGGTTTCTGGGACAAGAGAGATATGACTTGGCCCATGTTGACAGCAGTGGGGTAACGTTGTGCATTGTCTTTCCCCCACTTGAGAAGACAAACCATGAGTGAGATAGAGGTCTCTTTGCGGTACAAGTCAATGTCTGCATCAATCTGAACAGTGCTGTGTTTCTGCAGTCCCCATGACTGTTATTAGTCGTATTCCCCAACTTGCAGGCACGTGCACACATAGGGCTCAACCTGTGCAGTGCACATGCCCTTTTTAGTCTTGGATAGAAAATGCCCTTCCAAAACGAGCAAAAGTGCCCCCGCGACGCGACACAACCTCCGTCCAGTCCAGCCCTTCAGTAGGCGCGCTCAACAATCCCCCCCCCCCCCCCCCCTCGGCGCTTTACAATACGCGCGCCACAACACAGCTGATCAGCACGCGCGCGACAGCACCGCTATTCAGCACGCGCGCGGCGACAACACCCGCTTTAGGTTCGATCATTTCCATCTTTTTTTCATCTCCGCTACTAGCAGCACACTCCATTTCCGCATTACTGGATCTGTAGCGACAACAGACCGCAAAGGATTATGGCCACGCCGGGGCTGATGGGAAATGAAGTTTCAGCTACCTCCCGTTCGCTTCATTCGCCTGAGCAAATTTTCTCTGAAGATCTATAGTTTTACCGAGTCATGCGACTTCGGTAATATCGAAAAAATTTAATATTGCGGTATGACGGTATTTACAATACCGTTACATCCCTAATATATATATATATATATATATATATATATATATATATATATATATATATATATATATATATATATAAGAGCTGAAGTCTGACATTGATACTGATTTCCCGTTCAGACTCAATGAACCTGCTCAAAAACAATTCTTTCTAGCCATAATGTGCTAATAGACATTCAGCGCTCACACTCTTCATGCACATTTGCGTAGTCTAACTCAATCTGAAATGCTGCTGTTTTTAATGCATATTCAGTAGTCCGGTAAGTCTGACACATCCAGACATTTTCCAGTCGTGTTCACAGAATCTGTCGAGAAATAATGACAGTGTTTCTCTGGAGCAGACGGTCAGTTTCAGACACTTCCATTCAATCACATACAGTTTAATCGTCCTTTTCATTCCAGCTCACAACGTTTCATCTTAAGTTTTTCAGAAGTTGATGTTGTTAATATAAACATGAGAAGCAGCTCGTCAGTGTGCTAAGATTTAATTTCTCGCAGAAACGTGGCCTACATTTAGAAAATATCCCCAGAAGTGCTTCATATAAAATCATCCTGGAGCTTTTACAGCTGATTTTATTAATTTTTTTGTAGTTTGTTTGCTGGTGTAAAGACGTGAACTCTGACATGGAGACGTTTATTAATTCTGGATTCACTCTGGCAGTTTTCTCTAGTGATTTTTTTCAGTTTCGACTGCTCGATGCATGACTGAGATTTAATGATCATTTTTAAATTGGATATTAAAATAAAAAATATACCAGAGTTTTTTTTTTTTTTGCAACCAGTTGCTCTTCAAGTGCTACAATCAGTCAAAAATGCAGTTTTTAACATTTTAAAATAAAATATTTTTTAGTTTAAATGGCACCCTGGGTGAAACCAAACATACTCCCTCCCCATCCCCCAATAAATAATGACACTATGTGGTTGACTTCATAAATATTTTAAATATTAAATATTAAGATGGTAAATATATTTGAAATATATACATTTAAATTATTTATTATAAATACATATAAATATATTTATTTAGGGTGGCGCAGTAGGTAGTGCTGTCGCCTCACAGCAAGAAAGTCACTGGTTCGAGCCTCGGCTGGCTCAGTTGACGTTTTTGTGTGGAGTTTGCATGCTCTCAATGCGCTCGCGTGGGTTTTTATTATTATATAATAAAATAAATTATTTATTTATTATTAAATAATAAAATATATATATGTGTATGTATATATATATATATATATATATATATATATATATATATATATATATATATATATATATATATATATTTTTTTTTTTTTCATTTTTTATTATTATTTATTTATTATTTATTATTAAATGATATATATATATATATATATATATATATATATATTTATTTTTTCATTTTTTATTATTATTTATTTATTATTTATATATATAATAGAAGATTGCGTGCTTATAATTGACCATGATTGGTCCTGCATTAGCTAACACATGATTCACCAATCAGACTATTCCTAAGTCACTATAAATAATCAGGGTTTCATAACTCCTTTACCTTCATCTTGAAAAATCCCCCCTTTCACCCCTACTCCTCCCCCTTTTTTTGGATAGGGCGGCATGGCAGCCCAGGGGTTAGCACTATTGCCTCACAGCAAGAATTTCACAAGTTCAGATCCTCACCAGGCCAGTTGACATTTTTGTAAGGAGTTTACATGTTCTTCGCATGCTCATGTGGATTTCCCATGGGTTCACCGGTTACCTACCATCGTCCAAAAACATGCGATGTAAGGGAATTGACTAAACCACAATTGGCACCACAGATGAGCTTTTAGCCAGCAGTATATCTCTCTATAGCAATCACTAATTTGTTTTCAGCCATAATTAACAGGGGAGATCTCAAGATCTACCTGTGCTCAAATCCCCTCTCACCCTGCAAATGGGAGGGAGCCCCGGGCTCGAGAATATTCAGAGCTCAGGGCCAGCATGCCAATCATGCTTTGTAATCAATCATCAGCTAAGTGCGAACACTTGAATATTAAAATATATGTATTTAAAGAAAACTTTATTCTGAATTGTAATAATATATACATAAATAAATTATTATTAGTACTTATAAATTATTATTAATTAACATGTACAAATACATGTCTATTAATATAATAAAGAAACTGTTATTCTGAATTGTATTAATTCAGCTAACTTTAAAAGCTAACTTTTAAATAAGTGAATAGTTTGAATACATCTGATGTTTATATTCAGAACGGAATGAGAGACAAACATTTAAAACACTATAAATGTTTTGTATCGTCTGAATACTTTGAACATGCTACTTCAAATCTCTCCTGCTCTACATTTCAATGGCTTAATTGCAGGAACGCTTCAGACTAATTAGCTAGTTAATGACTAACATCTCTATTGCTGATTTTATTTTATTTTTCAGTCTGTTTGTTTGTGTGTTTTTGTTGTTTGGGTTTTGAGGCAGGACAGCAACAGAGCAACATTTATTACAGAAAATGTAATTATTTGTCTAATGCATTGTTTTGACTAACTGCAGGACGAGAAAAAACAACATAATTTTATTAAAAAACACTGGAAATAAAGAAGAAGAAGCTCTTTCATTGTGATATTTAATAATATTTTAATATGGGTGGATGGATGGATGGATGGATGGATGGACGGATGGATGGATGGATGGATGGGATTTATGTAGGGTGGATGGGTGGTTGGATGGATGGATGGATATTATATTTAGATGGATGGATGGATGGATGGATGGATGGATGGATGGATGGATGGATGGATAGATGAATGGATGGATGGATTGATATTGTATTTAGATGGAGGGATGGATATGATATTAAGTTGGATGGATGGATGGATGGATGGATGGATACAATATTAAGATATATGGATGGATGGATGGATTGAAACAATAATTAGATGATTGCATGGATGGAAGGATGGCTGTGATATTTGAATGAATGTATAGATGAATGAGTGGTTAGATATGATATATGGATAGATGGCTGGATGTATGGATGGATGCATGGATCGACGGATGGACACATGGCTGGATATAATATTTAGATGGATGGATGGATAGATGGATGGATTGATGGATGTATGGATATGATATTTGTATAGATGGATGAATAAATAAATGAACGAGTGGGTGGTTGGATGGGTTGGGATGGTGTTTGGTAGGATGGATGGATGGAAGGATGAATTTATATGATAATTAGATAAAAAGATGGATGGATTGGTGGATATGATATTTGTATCGATGTATGAATGGATAGATGAATAAATCAATGGATGAGTGGGTGGATAGATGGGTTGGGTGGGTGTTTGGTTGGATGGATGGATGGATAGATGGATGGAGAGATGGATGAATGGATGTAATATTTGAATGGATGGATGAATGGATGGTTAGATATAATATTTGGATGGATGGATATAATATTTGAATGAATGGATGGATGAATGGATGGTTAGATATGATATTTAGATGGATGGATGGATGGATGGATGGATGGATGGATGATGAACAGACAAACAGACGAATGGATGGATTGAAATGATAATTATATGGATGGATGAATGGATGGATGAACAGACACACAAACGGATGGATAGCTGGATATGTTTAGATGGATGCATGGATGGATGGATGGATATGATATTTGGATGGATGGATGGATGGATACGATATTAAGATATATAGATGGATGGATAGAATATTTTGATGGATGGATACAGTATTTAGATGTATAGATGGATGAATGGTAATTAGATGGATGGATGGATGGATGGATGGATGGATGTGATATTTGAATGAATGGATGGAAGGATGGATGGATGGGATATTTGGATAGATGGATGAATGGATACACAGGGATGTATAATGAGGAATAACATTGGAATGTCATGATTGACCAATCAGAATCAAACATTTCTGACAGACATGTAATAATAGCACATAATCAATGGTGTCATTCATAGATGGGCAGAGAGATGAAACATATAAAGCGATATCCTTTCTCAACTGTCAGTTCTTCAGTTCAGGCCGTTCCTATAGTGTTATTCTGACTGTGTTTCAAAGCCAATATCTCTGAGCTCAAACTACTGAAAAAAGACTATTATGTGTGGAAATATACAATGCTAATGTTATCTGCTGTGTATTTTTATCACGCTTTTGATACGCAAGAGAGTAATGAGATGAGGATTCATGCTCGTGCATTTCAAGACAATCCAGATTTCTCCGCTCCAATCTATTATCATAATCTTCAAAGATGCTTGTCTGGTTTGTTTCGCGTGTGACCCTCGCAAAAGCAGGTCCATGAATATCCTGAAACGACTGCAAATAAGAGACTGGTCATTAGAGGCAGATGGAGAGAAAACTGCAGATGATGGAGTGATGATCCTAATTCTGCTTTCATCGCATTTACACACAAACACACTTCAGTGCACACCGCCTCACAAACCTCAGGTGCATGTTGAGGATGATCAGTTATGAGTCAATACATGATAATTAAATAGTGAGCTTTCGTTTTTTTTTTTTTTTTTTTTGCATTACATAAACTAGAAAATAAAAGTTCTAAAGTTTGCACGACAAAAATTCTAAATCATAATATGTGTTATATTTACTAATATTTAGTATTAGTGTAATATATTAGTATATATACAATATATTATTATTGTTATTATCATTAATATTATTATTAATTATCATTATTATAATAATAATGATAATAATAATTATTATTGTTATTATTTATTATTATTAATTATTCTTGTTGTTGTAATAGAAGTTGTAAGAAGTAAGAAGTATTTGTTTTTAATGATATTATTATTATTATTATTATTATTATTATTATTATTATTATTATTATTATTATTATTATTATTATTGTTATTATTATTATTATTATTATTAATATTTAATATTTAATATTTCAAATCATGTATTATATTTTCAGTATTTGAATATGTTTCAGTTACCAAATCCTTCTCGTCCTCCTCATCACCCTCATCATCATCATTATCATTTTTATTTTTATGATTATTATTTATTTTTATTAATTATTGTTGTTGTTGTTGTAATAGAAGTTGTAAGAAGTAAGAAGTATTTGTTTTTGCTGATATTATTATTATTATTATTATTATTATTATTATTAATATTATTATTATTATTATTTAATATTTCAAATCATGTATTATATTTTCAGAATTTGAATGTTTCAGTTACCAAATCCTTCTCCTTCTCATCATCATCATCATCACCATCATCATCATCATCATCATTTTTATTATTATTATTATTATTTTTTTTATTTATTTTTTTTTATTTTTGTTGTTGTTGTTGTAATAGTAGAAGTTGTAAGAATTAAGAAGTATTTGTTTTTGGTGATATTATTATTATTATTATTATTATTATTGTTATTATTATTATTATTATTATTATTATTATTATCATCATTATTTAATATTTCAAATCAGGTATTATATTTTCAATAGTTGAATATATTTCAGTTACCAAATCCCTCTCCTCCTCTTCCTCCTTCTCCTCATCCTCCTCCTCCTCATCATTATCATCATCATCATCATTATTATTATTGATGGTGGTGGTGGTGGTGGTGATAGTAGTAGTAGTAGTAGTATCATATAACAATATTATTTAGTGTTTCATTTTTATATAACTATATTAACAATTAGTTTTTATAACAAGCAATTTATACAGTATAAAATTCTGGGCCAGTCGGCATTTCTGTGTGGAGTTTGCAAGTTCTCCCCATGTTGGTGTGGGTTTTCTCTGGGTGCTCCAGTTTCCCTTACAGTCCAAAAACATGCGCTATAGGTGAACTGAATAAACTAAATTGGCTGTAGTGAATAAGTGTGAATGGTGTGTTTGTGGATGTGTGGAATTTTGCTATATTAAGAATTGCATTATACCTATTCAATATACATACTTGAAATGTACAAAAAAAAAAAAAAATATATATATATATATATAAAAAAAAAATATATATATATATATAAAAATATATATATATATATATATATATATATATATATATATATATATATATATATATATATATATATATATATATATATATAATGTTGTCCATTCTCCACTGTTTCTACTATTAATGCAGGATTTATTTTTATTTATTTTTTGACATTATTAGGTTGGGTTTATGCATATATATATTTCATTCAATTATTTTCTTTTTGGCTTAGTCCCTTTATTAATCTGTGGTCGCCACAGTGGAATCAACCGCCAACTTATCCAGCATATGTTTTATGCAGCGGATGCCCTCCCAGCCATAACCCATCATTGGGAAACCCATACACACTCATTTGCTCACATATATACACTATGGACAATTTAGCCTACTCAATTCGCCTGTACCGCGTGTCTTTGGACTGTGTAGTACTGCGGGTACTAAACAGGACCAGAGTACCCGCAGGAAACCCACGCACACACAGGGAGAACATGCAAACTCTACATAGAAACAGCAACTGACCCAGCCGAGGCTCGAACCAGCGACCTTCTTGTTGTAAGGTGACAGCACTACCTACTGCGCCACTGCGTCACCTATTTATATTTGTATTAATAAAAACAAGTTTAGATTTCACCACCTTTCGGGTTTTGGAGATGTCTGCATCACCATATGGGGCATAAGAACAGAATGTGTGTTTGGATATAACGCAGTTGTTTGACCACACTTCATTATTATTGCTCGTTTATTTGTTTGCTGGAAATTAGAATTGAACTTAGAAATAGTTTTGAAATAAATCTTTGTGCTTAACAAACAAAATTAAATATGTAGGCTGATAGATGTCTTCAGTGGAGTGAGCTTCCATTGCTTCCTTTCTCCACAAAAATAAAGGAGTAAAGTAAAGAAAAAGTAAAGAGGTCGAATGGAGGAGGCTCGTTCTTTATCCTCGTGCTGCAGATGCTCTGTTTAGCTGTTTTCTCGCTAGTGAAGCGTTCAGTTTTTACACTTACAAAGTCGCCATGTAAATAGCAAATGCGCCATGGAGTGACGAAACTGACTCTTCAAGGGAATGAGAGATGAGACTCTGATTGGTTTATTGCACGTTATGCTCAAAATACACCCAGAACTCATTAATAGAGTAAGCACAACCCTGTTAGACCATGCGTCAGGGCGCAGAGCATATTTTTTTCATCCTTAAAATAGCTAAAGTGGATTCGGACATGCCCTTAATGCTTTAAGACTTTACAAAATTACGTTAAAATAGAGCCCATCAAGTGATTTATATAGTATAAAATACATAATACCTATAGAGAGTCCTCGTAAACCATATATGTGTGTGATTGTGTGTGCCTTTGTGTATGTATGGAATTTTACCATACTAAAAATTGCATTATACACGTTTAAATATACATACTTTTATTTTAAACAACCTATAAAATATTTTATCCATTCTCCGCTGTTTATATTATTAACGCACTTGTTTATTTTTCGACATTATTATGCTGTTTAGGGTGGTGGAAGGCCATATAATAAGCAATTTATAAAGGATAAAATATAGTACGGCGACGCGGTGTCACAGTAGGTAGTATCGCCTCACAGAAAGAAGGTCACTGGTTTGAGCCTCGGCTTTCTCAGTTGGCGTTTTTGTGTGGAGATGGCACAATCTCCCCACGTTCGTGCAGGTTTCCTCTGGGTGCTCTGGTTTCCCCCACAGTCCAAAGACATGTGGTATAGGTGAATCGGGTAAGCTAAATTGTCTGTAGTGGATGAGTGTGAACGAGTGTGTATGGATGTTTCCCAGAGATGGGTTGCAGCTGGAAGGGTATCCGCTGCCCTAAAACATGTGCTGAATAAGTTGGCGGTTCATTCCGCTGTGGAGACTCCAGATTAATAAGGGGACTAAGCCCAAAAGAAAATGAATGAATGATGAAAATACAGTACGTCTTTTGAGAATCCTTGTAAACCATATATATGTGTGTGTGCGTTTGTGCGTGTCTTTGTCTATGTGTGGAATTTTGCTATACTAAAAATTGCATTATACCTTTTTAAATATACATACAACCTATAAAATATGTTATCCATTCTTCACTGTTTATATTATTAATGCAGCATTTATTATTTATTTATTTTTTGACATTCCTCTTTCAGTCATTCTAGCAGTGTGTGTGTGGGTCGAGGCCAATTCCATTCACATTCACACTCATGAGTTGTAAGGGGAGACTTTTTCTTCTTTTGGATCTGAATGTTGGTCTGAAGAGCTGGAGGCTGAAACACACCAAACTGCATAATTCTGACCTCATGTTTTTTTACAGACCGAGAGAGAGAGAGAGTGATTTATTTGCACACGGTCAGCAGGTTTGGTTGAGTCTGCAGGAGTGGATCGATGTGGGTTTTTTCAGTAGCTCTTTTCCATCTCTCGCTGTGTGTTATAGTATCATGATGGACCAGAGAGAGACTGGATTAAAGGCAAATCAGAAGAATAGCACACAGTTTCATTTATTCACATCCCGTGCATTATTAAACAAGGAAAGAGCTCTGCCTGAACAACCCATGACTTTGAATAATACAGCCAGATATAAGACGTCTAAAAGAGTTATAGTTGTTTTTTTTCACACAGTTTTAAAGATATGAACTGTAAAGAGTGTGTGTTTTTTGCACACTTATAATGCTGTATGTTTGGGCTGGGGCATGTGCAATATTAATGTACAGTATGAACCGCTTGCACTTACTGGCCACTTTATTAGGTACACCTTCCTCGTACCAGGTTGGACCTTTTGCCTTCAGAACTGCCTTACTCTGCAGCGGCATAGATTCAACATGGTACTGGAAATATTGCTCAGAGATTTTGGTCCATATTGACATGATAGCATCACACAGTTGCTGCAGATTTATCGCATGTGAATCTCCCATTCCACCACATCCCAAAGATGCTCTATTGGATTGAGAACTGGTGACTGTGGAGGCCATTTGAGTACAGTGAACTCATTGTCATGTTCAAGAAACCAGTCTGAGATGATTGCTGGAAGTAGCCATCAGAAGATGGGTACACTGTGGTCATAAAGGGATGGACATGGTCAGCAAGGGAGGATGGATCCATGCTTTCATATTGTTTCATATTGTGTGAATTGTAGCCTCAGCTTTCTGTTCTTATCTGACAGGAGTGGTGTCCAGTGTGGTCTTCTGCTCCTGTAGCCCATCTACCTCAAGGTTGGACGTTTTGTGTGTTCAGAGATGCTCAACTGCATACCTTGGTTGTAACGAGTGGTTATTTGAGTTACTGTTGCACTTCTATTAGCTGGAACCAGTCTGGCCATTCTCCTCTTACCTCTGGCATCAACAAGGTATTTGTGCCCACATGACTGCTGCGGACTGGATATTCCTCTTTTAACAACAAATTGGACAGGTGTACCTATTAAACTGGCCGGTAAGTGTATGTAATACTTATAATAAATTTATAAAAAAGACTTATGGTAAAAGTTCATGTTGAATGCAGATTTGCTTTAATCTTACTCGTGTTCAGTTGTAAAATCAACAGTGTTTCACATTTGTTAATCAAATCCATCTGCAATAAAGACGCATTTTTGTCCCATCTGGATTTAGTTTATAAATAAATCTGCCATTAAAAATCATGGGTTTCTCCATCATTTGGTAGTAAATGAGAGTCCCACTGTGGGTATTAAACTCACCTGCAGTTTTAGTACATAAAATTGGTGCAATGCTGTGAAAAATAACTATAAACCCCATTAATCTTTGCTTTTAGCAGCTTCTTTACCAGTATCCCAGTAGTCTGTGGTTTATCTTAAGGTTTGGGTTCTTCTTTAATGACCTTTTACACTGTTGCCTTACAAAAAGATGGTCACTGGTTCGAGTCTTGGCTGGCATTTCTGTGTGAAGTTTGGTTTGCATATTCTCTTTGTGCTGGCGTGGGTTTCCTCCGGGTGCTCCGGTTTCCCCCACAGTCCACATTCTCAAACTGTGGTACGTGTACCACTAGTGGTACGCGGGCTTCCTTCTAGTGGTACGTGGAGGAATGAAAAATGTCATGTACATGCTACATATATTTCAAAATGTATTAAAAATTATGTATATAATGTGCCATATATGACATATAGCCAATATTTCTGAGGTAATCT
>NC_133191.1:55150000-55197500 GCF_049306965.1 Danio rerio
AAATAGGCCTCCAGCTGTTCGGATGATCCTCCTGGAGCTGCGCCATGACCAGGTGCACGCATTTCACGCTTGTTACCAACTTTACCTGTGTGAAAACAAAGCTGAATTAACAGCGAGGGCCTCGTATTAGCCTAATGTCCTTTTTATTTGGCCAGCGGTTTACCTGAGGGCCACACAAAACCGCAGCACTGCGGATCGCACTTCTGTTCCTGCAGGTGCTGCAAGCCTGGCCTATATATACAGTGGGGGAAATAAATATTGAACACCTCACCATTTTTCTCAGAAAACATATTTCTAAATGTGCGGTTGACTTGAAATTGTCACCAGATGTTGATAACAACAAAAGAAGAAGATATATGCAAAGAAACCAATGTTAATTAGTTTACAAATGAAGTCACGTGTAATAAGATGAAATGATGCAGGGAAAAGTATTAAACAAATGAAGAAAGGAAAGTGTAGAAAGGAAGTGAAAGCCCAGACAGCGGCTGAAATCTCTCAGTAGTTTTTCAGCAATGAATTTTAGCAGCTTCAGTCCAACATCAACAGGAGGATGAAGATGAAACCTGGGTGGACATTTCGGCAAGACAATGATCCAAAACACAGCCAAGGAAATCGATTCATTCTCCAACATAGGCTTATTCTGAAAATGTACCCCTATATACATTTCTGGAGAGCGCCAAATACATCACAGGAGATGTGTTTTTTTTTTTTTTTTGCAGCTTTTGTGTTCGCGAATCCACCAGAGGCCGCAATGTACGCTTTTTCAGATGTCAAATTTGTCTTGCGAGTGCCATTTGTGCATGATGTTCTCATGTAAATCCACCAGAGGCCGCTTTTGACTGGCTGTCAAATGACTGACCGATCGACTGACCGTTCTTCGCCGCACTTGAACCCTGTCATTGTGGTCAACTCCTCTCTGCGTCTCAAGTCTGCCAACATATGCTGCAAGCCACTGGACAAATTGGTAACAGCAGGAAAGTCATCCATACGGAGTTGAAGCTAAGCGTGAAAAGGAACGGCGTCTTCGTAGCATTCGTTTTAAAGACAAAATGGAGTCATACGTTCTTCTGGCTATATAATTTGCGATCTTCAAAAATGTTTATAGAGCTACGGTTTCAGAATGAATGTTAAGATATGAACAAAAGCAAGTGATGCAACAAAGTTTGATTAAAAAAAATCTTGAATGATTATTAAAATCTTTATAATTATAAAAATAATACAATTAATTTACAAAATTAATTAGTGTAAAAACTTTGGATTATATTAATGATATGACGTGGTTCTGAAAACTTCCTAGCTCTATGTTTATCCGCTTGATTTTATGGTTGGTTTCCTTTGACCACCCCCTGTCGTTTTAACGAATATCACAAAGGCGAACGCATCATGTATAAAAGCTTTGTCTTTTTCGTGAGGTGCGCGCACAGTCAGCGGAGATGCGAGATGCGGCGCCAGGCAAAAGTATAAATCAGCTTTCAGTCTCACAATTTTTTTTTCCTTTTCTGAATGCCTTAATTACACCATCATCATGTTTTTATTTATTATTTCAGCAAATATGATAGCAAAACAATTATTAATTGTACTCTCTGAGTAGTTTACCAAACCATGGCGCTACTGAGAAACCTGGAAATGTGAATAGGGTCCATATCCCTTTATTTGGCAAGCGGTTTACCTGAGGGCCATGCAAAACCCCAGCACTGCGGATCACACTTCTGTTCCTGCAGGTGCTGCAAGCCTGGCCTATATATATATATCACACAATGACATGCCATCTAACAGTGTGTTATACCCGCAGTGTCCCGCTGAGATTCATGAGCCACAACACATGCTCATCTGTAAAAGACCAGCAGAATGTAAGTTTAGTGTGTGTTGCTGAGAACCTTGTATTCCTTACGTTGTCAGGACCGAATGTCCCCACAAATATAGCAATAACTCTAGACACACAATAACTCTAACAGCACAACAAATCACACAGATTAAAGTCTTTTGAAAGTGTTGAAATGCAGATTGTTTCACGTGTGGGTTGTGGGTCCATTTAAAGCCTAGCTTTTCAGTTTAAAGTGCTAAAAGTTATAGTTTTGTATGAGGATTATCTGGTTGGACAACACGTGTAAGTGTATTGAACAGTGTTTGAACACAGAGCTTATTACAGCTTTTTTCAATTGTTTACACACATTTTCTGTAAGCAGATCTCATATTGTCAGAACTCTACACACAAATCTACGTTCAAAACAGTGTGATTTCTTCTCAAAATGGTATTTTGTTTTCAAATGACACACACAAGCCATCACATGAATAGACATTTATAAGAACAGTTAAACACCCCTAGTAGCAAAGAATTCTGGCCCAGATTTGGCAAAAAGCTGGCACAGCAGGCATTCATCCAGCACTGGCATACAGCATGTGGGCCAAACATGGCCCGGGTTTGGCAGAGGTGGCACCGTTTTTAAGGCGGCACACAAGATTTGGGCCAGATGAAAAACGTAGTATTTGGCCCAGATTTAAAAATTTGATAAGTGGGCCATGTGAGTTTGGCCAGTCTTGACCCACATTTAAAATACACTAAAATCCTTGTTGAGTAAAGAAAAAAAATTCTACCAATCAGGTCACTTTGAGAAAAAGCGTGCCCATAGTGTGCCTAAAGCGCATCACTCCATAGGTTTATCAATTTCATTGCAATCGTGACACACCAACCTATCTGGCCCAGTTCAGACCCAGTAATGAGTTATTAACTTGGCTGAGACTTGGCCCAGATATGGTCTGTGTTTGCCCCTTGTCTGGAAGCCAGATTTGGTCCAGTCATGTACCGTAATTCACTGCGGCATGTGGGCCAAGCAAAACCTGATTGTGTGGCCCAGAGCTGGGCCAGAGAAATTTTGCTATGTGGGACTGTTGTGCTGAATGTAAAACAGTCTGACCATTCATCATAATGACTTACTGTCAGTCTTTTTTGTTCAGTGTTACACTTACTACAGACAGACAGTACATAGGCCTACAGAAGTGCACTGTAAAATATTTCAGAATATCGTTTTATACAAAACACACAAATACCAAATACATTTTACTGCATTTTCCCCACAAAAACTGTGTACACAGTGTTCATCCCAACCAACACAAAGTTGCAGATAACTTGGTCTACATGTACCATCAACAGAAGTATTTACAGAACACAGTTACAGAAAAAAGAATAAAATGACAGCTATACTGCATCCTCTTTTCTGTTTTGGTCTGGCCAAGCAGCGGGGGAAATGTCACCTCGCATGGTGAATCCATCCATGAAAACCATCAACTGCTATAGCTTGGAGATGGGGTATACGTGTGTGTGGATTTCGGTCATACACTTTACATCTCCAGGCAGAAAAAAAACATCCTCAATAGGTTTGAGGAATGGAGAATATGGAGGGAGATAAACCACTAAAAATTGTGGGTGGGAAGTGAACCAGTGATGATCCAGATGAGCTCTGATTTCTAAATTAAAATTCTGTGAGACAAGTGTTTACTCATGTGATGAGTTAGTATGTAAAGTAAGGCAACTGACTTTACAATTGTGAATGACAGTGTGTTCCTTGTGAAAACAAAAGATTTTCTGCATGAAAATTGTGTAAAATGCAGAGAATTGTGTGTAGTGTTTTCAAAAAAGTGTGTTGTAAACCTGCAATTTGAGTGTAAAGCAGGAATTGTGCTTGTAGTTTAGCAGAATTGGTTCAGGGGGTTGGTGCATCAGTCACATGTTGTAGAAATTGTGTCTGTAGTACAAGTAATTGTGTGTAAACAACCAAGAAAAACTGTAAAAGTCTTTTTTTTTTTTTTTTTTTTCAAAATATAATCACAATTATTCAAACACCACACTCAATTTGCAGAATCCCTAGATTGTTTACAAAATGACACACTTCAGTCTAGGGCTGCACGATTCTGGCTAAAATGTGAATCACAATTTTTTTTTTTGCTTAAAATTGGTCATAGGCAATCGGGGGCTTTGTTATGACAAGCAAGTAACCTCACAATCCTTATCTGTGTCTAAGGTGTCGAAATGTGTGTAGAGTTTTACAAATCACTGTGTGTAATGTTTTGCTAAAAGAGTGAAGCAGACATCGTGTGTGATGTTGTGCAAATCTGTGGCGGTGTTTTGCTCCTTGAAGTAGAATTGTGCAAATTGTGTGGACATTTTTATTTTAGAGTGTAAACAATCGTAAAAAACTGTATTTGCAATCTTCGAAAAGCCTATGGGATTTTATCAAGGGAACCCGTTTTAGCTAGCAGCCGATTAGCCTACAAGGTGATGTCATAGTTCCTCCGCTCTATTTATGATTGTGTTATGTTTATGTGTGTGCGTATGTGCATGCATGAATTATTATATCATTATCCCTAATAATATTGTGTGTGTGTGTGTGTGCCCATGCGTACGTGTGTGCATGCATTATTATCTCTTATATTATTGTGTCTGTTTGCGTGTATGTTTATGTGTATGTGTATCTTCATGTGTATGTGTGTCTGTGTGTGCGCATGCATTATTATACCTTATATTTATTAATGTGTTATGTGGGTCTGAACTTTATGTGTATGCGTGTGCGCTTATGTGTGTGCATTTAGGACTTCAATATCTCAAAAATATGCAGACAAAACCTTATCATTCCTTAGTGCCGACATATGTGTGTGTATACTTATATTTTTTAGAAACAGAAATTGGGGAAGAAATTTATGGGGGGCCAATAATTCTGCCTCCAACTGTACAGTAGGGTTTGATTGGGAATGTTCTGGAATAGTGCTGGAGTTAAAGCGGGTGCTGGCGCTGGTGCTTCTGTTCACCTTGAAGCTCTTGAAGTTCGCAAAAATTCACGTTAGACCCCCTGATGAGAGCCTCGGGCTGTTCGTGAACAACTCAAGCATGCCTGCTAATATATTATTCAGGAGTCTTATGAAATTAGTATTTTGGCAAACAGGATCTGAAACTGAGAAGCAGCTCTTGTGGTTACGGTGTCTGAAAAATAAGACTTTTATGATGCATGTTTGCGTTTTGTCGATAAAGCACCGCGCTAAAATACTCTGACAGTGCTGTTATTGCATCTACAAGGACACAGCAAGATGAATTATGTTGTGCTTTTTGAGTTCGGAGTCTGTTAGAGAGTAAAACAACAAATAGACAACACTAAAAGGTGGATTCATAAACAAGTTAGAAAGTCAAGTAAGTCACTGATCAGTCTGGACTGATGAATCATCAGTCAATCAGTCTAATGTGCCACTGTGAATCAGTCAGAGTGATTCTTGAGTGATTCATCAGATCACAAGCCACTGCTTTTATGAAGTGTGAGTTTGAAGCTTTTGGCTGATTGTTCATACTGTATAACTAACAGACAGTCACTAAAGCTGCTGTGTGTGTGCATGATAGCATGAATACTATAATATAGCGCTTAAAAATAAATCAATTAAAATAATTATATATAATATATATGTATTTATTTATATACAGTTGAGGTTAAAATTATTAGCATGCCTTTCATTTTTTTCTCTCCTTTTTTAAATATTTCCCAAATGATGTTTTATATGTGAAGTGGTATGCTGACAACGGAGTGCCACAAGAATGGTCAGGCAAGCAATGGTCAGATGTACACAGGAAATCCAAAGTCGTAGTCATAAAACAGACAGATGGTCAAAAGGCAGGCAACAAGCAACCTAAACAAAACAAAGCCAGGGGCAAAAACAAGACAAGGAAAACCCTGTTGTAATGTCCACTAAAGCAGTACAACAAGACTCAGCATCGATGTGTGTGTGTGTGTACATGTTTTTGTGACATATCAGGACACAAATTTGTATAATGACATGGGTATGACACAGATATTACAGAAAGAAGGTGAAATTTGAGGGCATTGGTGACGTCCTCATTTAGTAAAAAGCTTATAAATCACACAGGATGAGTTTTTTCAGAAAGTAAAGCTGTACACTGTCTCCTCTGATGGTTGGGTTTACGGGTAGGGTGGGGTGAGAGCAATACAATATACGGTTTGAACAGTAAAAAATTAATGGAAACCTATGTAATGTAGCCACTTTTCACAAAAACAAACGTGTGTGTGTGTGTGTGTGTGTGTGTGTGTGTGTGTGTGTGTGTGTGTGTGTGTGTGTGTGTGTGTGTGTGTGTGTGTGTGTGCGTGTGTGTGTGTGTGTGCGCGTGAGCACTGTTTACCTAGTACTGTAATCAGTCCATGAGCAGCTTCAGCTGTGAGTGTTTGCTATCTGACAGAATAAGGAACCGGTGTGTGTGCACTGCATGACTGGAGCTTGTAGTCCATATAAACAAAAAAAATTGTAGTTCTATGCAATCTGTGTGTATATATGTATATATATATATATATATATATATATATATATATATATACTTCCATCAAAAATGACAGTTTTTATCAGGCTCCTGTGCGTAGGTTCAGTAATTTCAAGTTTATGGCAAAGAATACACTCTTTTAAAGGTCTTTAAAATGAAATAACTCAACATAAACACAAGAGTCGGACAAAAATCCTCATTTTCAATGGAAATTTCAGACAGCACTTTGACACATATTTTACTTTGATGCACTTTATATATATATATATATATATATATATATATATATATATATATATATATATGTATATATATATAACATAGATTTAAAATGATATAAATATAACACACATAATATTAAAAGTCCATAGTAATACATGTTACAAAAATCCCGAAAATGAAAGATCTAATACCTTTGTGTGAATTTCAATTGAATTACATTTCTTGACATTTACATGCTCCTGTTTGCCGCCTCATGTCAGATCCAGGACTGAAATTATCATTTAAAAGGCATCTGAGTTCAATTCAGCGCAGCACACAACCCTGTTATCCACACCTCCTGTCTGCTCTCCCCTCATTTTCTCCGACTTTTCCCATTTCTTGCTCCAAACAGCCGGCCGTTGCTTTGCATCTTGTCCTTATAGCTGTCCATTTGAAGCACTTCGCATGTCCTCCCATCACACTCCATCTTTAGCCTTCTCAAATTCTCTTTCATCCTCTTTCTGTCCATTTTCTGTTCCTCCTCTCGGTCTGAACAGCAGGAGGAGTGCGGCGGATTAAAGCTCAAGTTCATCCAGGTTTTTTCTGCTGCTCCAGAAACAGAGCCGTCTAAAGCTGCAGGATTTACCTCAGATGTTTCATCAGATATACGCTGAAGTCATTCTGGAAACTGTGTCATGATTTACTCAAACACACCTCATTTAAAGCCCTATTGACCTTCAGGATATTCTTTCTGCTGTCGAACATTAAAGGTTTCTAATAATCTCCATAGCTCCGTTTACTGTAAAGCAAAGTCACTTTTACTGTCAAGACTCAAAATGCTTGAGTTTATATCTTAAAAGCACAACAGTATGCTTTTATTTCATGTAAAAAAGGGAACATTTACATGTGCTGGATGCCTTTGTTATTTATTAATATGTGTGAAATGCTTGGCTTATACCAATTCAAGGGGGGCATTTACTTTTTCACAAAACATTTTTGTTATTTAATTCTCAAAATTCTCGGGTTCATATCATAAATATAAAATAAAATAAAATAAAATAAAAAAGCAGATAGAAATTTTCTTAGATGTCTGTTTTTGTTTTTTGTTTTATATGGTGGAAATGCTTGTTATACCAATTTCTGGGGGGCATTTACTTTTTCAAAAAACATTTTTGTTCGAGTTTTTGCATATTAAGTGCTGTCAGTTTTTAATATAGTCAGGAATTACTCTAATAAGGTGAAATGCCAGTCTATAACCCCTTCATCGGGGGCGTTTACTTTTTCACAAAACATTTTCGTTATGCAATCCTCAAAAAGCTTGAGTTAATATCCTAAAAGCATAACTGTACGCTTTTATTTCATAAAAAAAAAAAAAAAAAGTGCTTTAACATTTCCTGGATGCCTTTGTTATTTATTAATATGGTTAAAATGCTTGGCCTATAGCAATTTATGGGGGGCATTTACTTTTTCACAAAATGTTGTTGTTCGAGTTCTTACATATTATGTGCTGTCAGTGCTTAATATGGTCAGGAATTACTTAAATATGATAAAATGCCAGTCTATAACTCATTAATGGGGGGCATTTACTTTTTTCACAAAACATTTTCATCATGCACTCCTCAAAATGCTTGATCTTAAAGGCTCAACTGTAAACTTTTATTTCATAAAAAAAGCAGATAGAACTTTTCCTAGATGTCTATGAAATTATTTTAATATGGTTGAAATGCTTGTATTATACCAATTTATGGGGGGCATTTACTTTTTCACACAACATTTTTGTTCGAGTTCTTACATATTAAGTGCTGTCAGTTTTTAATATAGTCAGGAATTACTCAAATAGGGTGAAATGCCAGTCTGTTACCCCTTTATGGGGGGCATTTACGTTTTTTACAAAGCATTTTCGCAATCCTCAAAATGCTTAAATTAATATCCTCAAAGCATAACTGTAGACTTTATTTAATGTAAAAAAGTGGATTGAACGTTGGATACCTATAGTTTTCTTACTATTATGGGTGGAATGCTATAATTTTAAATACATTCATGTTTGTTCACATTTTGAGTGAACAAACGCTTTAAATGAGTCTGAAGTCTGTAGTTATACGTTTTTGAGATTTTTAATGATTTTTCACTTCTTAAAATATGTCCAATTTTATATTTGCAAGCCATCAGATGTTCATTTTTTAAATAAAAATAAAAAAACTCTTAATTTGTCTGAAATATGAGTGAATGTTTATTTATGATTGAACAAACCCTTTAAATCAGTCTGAAATCTGTTGTTTTGTTTTCCTGAAATGTGCATTTCGATGTTTACCTGTGATCAAATGTTCATTTTTGAGTGAACAAACCCTTTAAATGAGTCTGGTATTGGTAGTTTTATGTTTGCAAGAATCTATATCTAAAATCTGTATATTTTTGTGAGAAAGTCTTTACTTTTGACTGAATGAATGCTTAAAATATGTCAGATTTTACTCATTAAATTTACCTGAGATGTGCAGTTTGATGTTTGAGTGAACTAACCCTTTAAATGAGTCTGTAATTTTATATTTGTGATAAATTTTTTATTTTTGGCTGAATGATTTTTTAAAATATGTCCGATTTTATATTTGCAAATCAACAAATGTTCACTTTTAAATGAACAAGCTTGTTAAATCTGCCTGAAATTTGAGCAAATGTTCATTTTTGAGTGAACAAACCCTTTAAATGACTCTAAAGTATATAATTTTATGTTTGCGAGACAATTTTTAGGATTTTTAACTGAATGAATCTTTAAAATATGTCCAGATTTATATTTTCAAGCCAACAAATGATCATTTTTAAATAAACAAATTCATTTAATTCACCTGAAATGTGCAGTTTGATGTTTACCTGTGAGCAAATGTTCATTTTTGAGGAAAAAAAAAACCTTTAAATCAGCCTGAAGTCTGTAGTTTTTATGTTTTGGTCATTTTTAAAATGATTTTTAACTGAATTAATCCTTAAAATTTTATATATTTCAAATATTAAAAATGAGCAAATGTTCATTTTTGAGTGAACGAGCCCTTTAAATGAGTCTGAAGTCTGTAGTTTTTTGTTTGAGATTTTTTTAATGATTTTTTGGCTAAATTAATCCTCAAAATATGTCTAATTTTATATTTGCAAGCCAACAAATGTTAATTTTTAAATGCACAAACTCTTTAAATTTGTTTGAAATATGAGCTAATGTTTATTTTTGAGTGAACAAACCCTTTAAATCAGTTTGAAATCTATATTTTGTTTGCCTGAAATGTGCGTTTTGATGTTTACCTGTAATCAAATGTACATTTTTGAGTAAACAAATCCTTTAAATGACTCTGAAGTATATAATTTTATGTTTGCAAGACTCCAGAATCTGTATATTTATTTGTGAGAAAGTCTTTATTTGAACTGAATGAATCCTAAAAATATGCCCAAATTTATATTTGCAAATCAAAAAATGTTCATTTTTGAATGAACAAACTCTTTAAATTTACCTGAAATTTGAGTGAATGTTCATTTTTGAGTGAACAAACCCTTTAAACGAGCCTGAAGTATATCATTTTATGTTTGCGAGAAATTTTAGGATTTTTAACTGAATGATTCTTTAAAATATGTCCAGATTTATGTTTGCAAGCCAACAAATGTTCCTTTTTAGATAAACAAATTTATTTAATTTGCCTGAAATGTGCATTTTGATGTCTACCAGTGAGCAAATGTTCATTTTTGAGAAAAAAAAAACCTTTAAATCAGCCTGAAGTCTGTAGTTTTTATGTTTTGGTAATTTTTAAAATAATTTTTAACTGATTTAATCCTTAAAATTTTATATATTTCAATTATTAAAAATGAGCAAATGTTCATTTTTGAGTGAACGAGCCCTTTAAATGAGTCTGAAGTCTGTAGTTTTTTGTTTGTGAGAATTTTTTAATGATTTTTTTTCAAAATGAATCCTCAAAATATGTCTAATTTTATATTTGCAAGCCAATACATGTTCATTTTAAAGTAAACAAACTGATTAAACTTGCCTGAAATGTGCATTTTGATGTTTACCAGTGAGCAAATGTCAATTTTTGAGTGAACAACCCCTTTAAATCAGCCTAAAGTCTGTAGTTTTTTTGTTTGTGAGAATTTTTTATCTGTTTTGACTGAAGGAATCCTCAAAATATGTCTAATTTTATATTTGCAAGTCAACAAATGTTCATTTTTAAATGCATAAACTTTTTAAATTTGTTTGAAATATGAGTAAATGTTTATTTTTGAGTGAACAAAACCTCTAAATCAGTCATAAAGCTGTAGTTTTGTTTGTGATAATTTCTTTTATGATTTTTGACAAAATGAATCCTTAAAATATGTCCAGATTTATATTTGCAAGCCAACAAATGTTCATTTTTAAAAGAGCAAACTCATTAAACTTGCTTGAAACGTGCATTTTGATGTTTACCAGTGAGCAATTGTTCATTTTTGAGTGAACAAACCTCTTAAAACAGCCTAGAATTTGTAGTTATGTTTGCCTGAAATGTGCATTTTAATCTTTACTTGTGATCAAATGTTTATTTTTGAGTGAACAGACCCTTTAAATCTCTCTGAAACCTGTAGTTTTTCTCGTGTAAAAGTAAGTGAATGTTCATTTGTGAGCATTAAAAAGCAGTGTTTCTGTGAGGCGCTGTAGGTCTGCATGATTAGCGTGGGTTTTCTCCGCTTGTGTATTCAGGTCAGATCGCTCTCCATCTGAAGGCCGAGTCTGTATTCAGAGCACTTTTCATTCCTCTGTTCAGTATTTCTCCATTATCGACATAAATTAATCATCAAACGGACAGACATATGAGGCCGTAAAGAAGAGCAAATTCAAGCCGGCAAATTAGCATTGGTGTTTTGGTGACAGGAAGCAGGACCGGCGCTGCAGGTACGCTGACAGGAAGTCGTGTTCGTCTATTTGAGCTATCAGCTGGAGAATCGGCTCAGTTATGAATTATCATCTGTAATGTATGAAGGATTTTCATTCGTGCTGTTTTGTGCTGCTGCTGCTGGGATGGATTGCTGTGTGGGATCTGTGTGTGCTTGCGTGTGTGTGTGTCAGTGTGTGTGTCAGTGTGTGTGTCAGTGTCAGTGTGTGTGTGTGTGTGTGTGTGTGTGTGAAATGCACAGAAATGCACTTTAAATTATTAATAGATTTCTGAATACATCATTGACTAAATGTTTTTCTCAGAATTGTATTATATTATTCAGAATTATATGTATTAAAGTTTGTTTCATTTTTTGTTTTAATAAAATTGAATACTAGTATTTGTTAAAGTAGCACTATAGCAAGTGGTTGTACATTTACAGAAGCTAGCAAGCAAGCAAACCAAATAACTAAATAAATAAATGAATGAACAAATAAATAAAATAAATAAATGAAATGAATAAGTAAATGAATAAACAAACATACAAACAAATAAATAAATAAATAAATAAATAAATAAATAAAGGCAAAAAGTAGGTAAATAAATGAATGAATAAATAAAAAATACATAATAACTAAATAAGTATTAATGTAAGTAATGAATAAGTAAATGAATAAACAAAAAAATAAATAATTAAATAAATAAATTAGTGAATGAATGAATGAATTAATTAATAAAATAAATAAAATAAATAAAATAAATAAAATAAATAAGTGAATGAATGAATGGTCAAATAAATAAATGAAATAAATAAATGAATGAATAAATAAATTAATAAACAAATACATAAAAAAAACGAATGGATAATTGAATGAATGAATGAATGAATGAATGAATGAATGAATGAAAATAAATAAATGAAATAAATAAATAGTGAATAAATAAATAAATAAATAAATAAATAAAGGCAACAAGCAGGTAAATAAATGAATGAATAAATAAAAAATACATAAAATAAAAAAACATAATGACTAAATAAGTGAATGATTAAATAAATTAACAATTAATTAAATCAAATAAGTAAATTAATTAATAAATCAATTAATAATCAGAATTATTTTATTTTATTATCATTTTTTGTGATTTGTTTATTAATTAATTTTCTTGTCGGCTTAGTCCCTTTATTAATCCGGGGTCGCCACAGCGGAATGAACCGCCAACTTATCCAGCGAGTATTTTTTTATGCAGCGGATGCACTTCCAGCCGCAATCCATCTCTGCGAAACATCCACACACACACTCATACAATTTCGCCTACCCAATTCACCTGTACCGCATGTCTTTGGACTGTGGGGGAAACCGAAGCACCCGGAGGAAACCCACGCCAACGCAGGGAGAACATGCAAACTCCACACAGAAACGCCTGAGCCGAGGCTCGAACCAGTGACCCAGCGACCTTCTTGCTGTGAGGTCGACAGCACTACCTACTGCACCACTGCTTCGCTGTAATTTGTTTATTTTTTTATTATTTTATTGTATTAAATTTTATTATCAGTAGTAGTAGTAGTAGGCACTGCTGTGAATTTTATTTTTTTATTTTTTTTATTAGTTTTATTGTTAATTTATTTTATTTTATTTTTGTTTTGTTTTTAGCATTGTACTTCCCTCTAACTCATTCATTCATTCATTCATTCCTTCATTCATTCATTCATTGTGATCATTATCTATTGGACATTTTATTTCTTCATTATTAAATTATCTATTTTGTTTTGCTTTCTTTTTTATTAATTATGAATTATGCATTGCTTGCAAAAAAAAAAAAAGTCCTATCACAGGACCATGTTTTATTCTATACGTTTCAATGTCATTGAAAACACAGGTCTTCCCTCACATGATGCCATTATGAGACTTATGCAAATCCCCCGTTTCTAATGGTTAGATCGGCATGAACAGAGAAAGCATGCGTTCATTAACCATTCGGGTTAATAAAGAGAGTGTGCTTGAAAGGTCACTAAAACCTGCATTTATTCATATAAGGGATTGGCCATGTTGCCAATTACAGCTCTAAATGAGCTCCTAACAAGCTAATTGCTTTATTAGCTGCATCACACACACTGACAGCGACTGCGCTCTGAAATTCAACTTACAGCTCACGATTTTATTTTATTTTATTTGTTGTTTTTATTGTGTAGAAAAAATGTTTAAATGTTTTTTGATTGTGGTTATTTTTTAATCTTTTTTTGTTGTGTCTGTTTGTTTGTTTTGTTTAATTTTGTTTTATTTGTTTTCCCTTAATCTTGTGATTACCTCGAATATTATTACTATTATTATTATTACTAGTAGTAATAGGAATAGAGGGCAATGTATTATAGACATGCATTATTGATAGATGGATGGATGGATGGATGGATGGATGGATAGATAGATTCACTCTATATTTATTTATTCATTCATTGTTTATTATTTCACACATTTTCATTCTTTCATTCACTTGCTCACTCACTCATTCATTCATTCATTCCTTCACAAACTCACTTATTAATTTGTTAATTCATTTAGTTTCTCATTCACTTGCACACACACTCACTCATCCATCCATCCATCCATCCATCAATCCATTCATTTACTTGCTCACACACTCTCTCATTCATTTGTTCCCTCACTTACTCATCCACTCAGTCAATCATTCATTCCTTCATTCATTTATTAACTCTCTTATTCATTCACTCACTCAGTCACCTATTCATTTAGTAATTAATTGATTCATTCATTGTTTTATTAATGAATGAATGAATGAATAAATTAACTCAGTTATTAATTCACTTGCTCACTTATTCAATCATTCACTCACTCACTTATTCACTCACTCACTAACTTATTAATTTATTAATTTATTTATTTATTCATCCATTGTTTCATTATTGAATACATTTATTATATAAATTTATTTATAATTATTATAAAATTTATTATATAAATTAATCCATTCTTTCATTCATTCATTCATTCATTCAATTATTAATTTGTTAATTAATTTAGTTTCTCATTCACTTGCACACTCACTCGTCCATCCATCCATCCATCCATCCATCCATCCATCAATCCATTCATTCTCTTGCTCACACACTCTCTTATTAATTTGTTCCCTCACTTACTCATCCACCCAGTCAATCATTCATTCCTTCATTCATTCATTACCTCTCTTATTCATTCACTCACTCAGTCACCTATTCATTTAGTAATTAATTGATTAATTCATTGTTTTATTAAGGAATGAATTAATTAATTAATTAACTCAGTTATTAATTCACTTACTCACTTATTCAATCATTCACTCACTCACTTATTCACTCACTCACTAACTTATTCATTTATTAATTCATTTATTTATTCATCCATTTTTTCATTATTGAATACATTTATTATATGAATTTATTTATAATTATTATATAATTTATTATATGAATTAATCCATTCTTTCATTCATTCATTCATTCATTCACTCACTCATTCACTCACTCATTCACTCACTCACTCACTCACTCACTCACTCACTCACTCACGCATTAATTCACTCTCTAACTTATTTTTTTAATTCATTGATTGATTCATTAATTCATCCATTCATTGTTTCATTAATAAATAAATAAATCATATAATTAAATAAATCACTTGTTGATTCACTCATATACTGAAGTATCCATAAAGTAACTAACTCACTTAATAAGTTGCTTACTAACCTATTCATTTATTGACTAATTCATTATTTAATTAATTCGTTGTTTCATTAATGAATGAATGAATCAATCAATTAAATCCCTTATTGATTCACTCACTCACTTATTCATTCACTCACTAACTTATTCATTTATTAATTGATTCATTCATTCGTTCATTCATTGTTTTATTAATTAATTAATTAAATCACTTATTCATTCATTCATTCATTAATTCACTCACTCACTCACTGAATTACTCATTCACTTATTCAATTGTTCACATACTTGCTTTTACATTCACTCACTTACTCATTCACTCAGTCATTGACCTTCTCATCCATTCATCATTCATTCACTCACTCACTTGCTCATTCATTCACTCACTCAGTGAGCTCACACACACTCATTCATCATTTAGTGTTTTATATTATTATATTTGTATATATTGATTGATTCATTGATTCATTCATTGATTGATTGATTGATTCATTCATTCATTCATTCATTAACACTCATTCATGGTGTATTCTATAATATCATTATGCAATTGCCAATTACAACGCCTAAATGAGCTCCTAACAAGTTAATATGTTAATTATCAGCGCCACACTTCCAACATCCAATCAAAACAACATCAAAAACAGGATGTTAAAGGAGAAACATTAGACACGAGTCTCCATCCCGGCCCTTCGTCAACCAAGACGAAGAGGTGACTTTCAATTAACTCAACTACAGTAATTAATCAGTTACCAGTAATGAAAACAGTAAACAGTGTATCCCGTCAGCGGCCGCTCTGCATTAGCATCTCATTTAAATATGCTGCTCCGCAATATTTCCCCTTCTGTCTCCATCCGTCCTCCATCTTTCCCACTTTGGGGATGGAGATGATGGGAGCAGATTTATGGGGATCGACAGGCTTTTAGAGCAGCTCTTGGAAAGGCTTGAAAAGGTAAATTGGAGGTGTGTGTGTGTGAGCAGATCGCGCTGCTTTAAGAGACGCGCCAATTTCTTCTTCTTTCTGATGAAGAGGGAAGGTGCTTGATGATCAGGTTAAAGACTAAACACACTTTGGCTTGAGCTTAAACTGGAGCACACCTGCTGACACACATACCCATGCGCGCACACACACATGCATGTGCGCTTACACGCACACAGAGCTGGTACAGCAGACACATGCACATGCCGAGGAGTATTATTGTTAATATCTACCTAATTTCTTATATCTATGCTAGAATCCTGCTAGCAACATATCAATTCATACTAGAAACATACTAACAACATACCAGTTCATACTAGAAACATACTAACAACATACCAGTTCATACTAGAAACATACTAATTACATATCAATCAATACTAGACATATACTAATTACATACCAATCCATACTAGAAACATACTAACAACATACCAACTCATACTAGAAACATACTAACGGTATGCCAATCCATACAAGAAAAATACTAACAACGTACCAGTTTATACTAGAAACATACTAATTACATATCAATTCATACTACACATATACTAAATACATACCAATTCATACAAACAAAAAACAGTTACATATCAATTCATACTACACACATACTAATTACATCAGTTATATTAGAAGCATACTAATTACATATCAATTCATACTAGAAACATACTAATGACATGCCAATTAATTCTAGAAGCATACTAATGACAAGCCTATACATACTAGAAACATACTAGCGACATACCAATTCATACTAGAAACATACTAACGACATGCCAATCCATACTAGAAACATACTAACAGCATGATAATTCATACCAGAAACATACTAACGGCATACCAATTCATACTAGAAACATACTAACGGCATATCAATTCATACTAGAAACATACTAACGACATGCCAATTCATTGTAGAAACATACTAACAACATACCAATTCATACTAGAAACATACTAACAACATACCAATTCATACTAGAAGCATACTAATGACAAGCCTATACATACTAGAAACATACTAACGACATACCAATTTATACTAAAAACATACTAATGACATGCCTATACATACTAGAAACATACGTATAACATACCAATTCATACTACAAACAATCTAATTACATACTGATTCATACTAGAACGACATACCAATCCATACTGGAAACATACTAATGACACACCAATCCTAACTAAAAACATACTAATGACATACCAATTCATAGAAACATACAAATTTTATACCAGTTCATAATACAAACATACTAAGTACAATTATGCTAATGACATACCAATTTATAGAAACATAGTAACGGCATACCAATCCATACTAACAAATATACTAATCATACTAGCAACATGCTTATTCATGCTATAGTCATTCTAACAACATGTTAATCTATGTCGGAATCATGCTAACAACATGCTAATTCATGATAGAAACATGCTACCAACATGTTAATTCATGCTAGAATTATGCTACTTGTACATGTGCAATGACAATGAAGTTGTATCTAATCTAATCTAACAACATGCTAATTCATGCTAGAATTATGTTACAACATGCTAATCCATGTTGGAATTATGATAATAACAAGCCAATAACTACTTGTACATGTGTAGTGACAATAAAGTTTAATCTAATCTAATCTAACAATATGTTAATTGATGTAAGAAACATGCTAACAACAGGCTGATTCATGTTGGAATCATGCTATTACCATGGTAATTCATGCTAGAAACATGCTAATTCATGCTAGAATCATGCTGCTTGTACATGTGTAATGACAATGAATCTAACAATATGCTAATTCATGCTAGAATCATGTTAACAACATGCTAATCCATGTCGGAATCTTGCTAACAACATGCTAATTCATTCTATAAACATGTTAGCAACATGCAAATGTTTGCTAGAAACATGCCAACAACATGCTAATTCATGCTAGAATCATGCTATTTGTACATGTGTAATGACAATAAAGTTGAATCTAATCAAATCTCATCTTACAACATGCTAATTTATCCTAGAATCATGTTAACAAAATGCTAATTTATGCTGGAATCATGCTAACAACATGCTTATTCATACAAGAAACATGCTCACAACATGTTAACTCATGCAAGAAACATTAACAACAAGCTAGGTCATGTTGGAATCATGTTAACAACATGCTAGAAGCATGCTAGCAACATGCTTTTTTGCTTGAAACATGCTAACAACATGCTAATTCATGCCGGAATCATGCTACTTGTACATGTGTAATGACAACAAAGTTGAATCTAATAAAATCTAATCTAACTACATGCTAATTTATGCTAGAATCATGCTAACAGCATGGTAATTCATGCAAGAAACATGCTCACAACATGTTAACTCATGCAAGAAACATTAACAACAAGCTAATTCATGTTGGAATCATGTTAATGACATGCTAATTCATGTTAGAAACATGCTACCAACATGCTAATTCACACTAGAATAATGCTACTTGTATTCCCTGCTAAAAAATCCAGCTTAAACCAGCCTAGGCTGGTTGGCTGGTTTTAGCTGGTCGACCAGGCTGGTTTTAGAGGGGTTTTGGCCACTTCCAGGCTGGTTTCCAGCCATTTCCAGCCTGGTCTTAGCTGGTCGGGCTGGAAAATGACCATCTAAATCCAGCTAAAACCAGCTTGACCAGCCTGGTTTAAGCTGGACATAGCTGGTTTTGGCTGGGCTCCCAGCCTGGCTAGACTGGTCAAGCTGGTTTTAGCTGGTCATCTCCCAGCCTAACCAGCTAAGACCAGGCTGGAAATGGCTGGAAACCAGCCTGGAAGTGGCCAAAACCCCTCTAAAACCAGCCTGGTTGACCAGCTAAAACCAGCCAACCAGCCTAGGTTCGTTTAAGCTGGATTTTTCAGCAGGGTTGTCATGACAATAAAGTTTAATCTAATCAAATCTAATCTAACAAAATGCTAATTCATGCTAGAATCATGCTAGCAACATACTAATTCATGTTGGAATCATGTTAAAAACATGCTAGCGACATGCTTTTTTTTGCTAAAACACGCTAACAACATGCTAATTCATGCTAGAATCATGCCATTTTTAACCACAGACACAGCGATCAACAATAAAGCTTTTTACTGGCTTGCTTCAGTCTTTAAAGAGCTTACATTGTTGACTGCAGGGATCTTAAACATTCTTTTAGACAACTTGATACTTTTTCAAACTAAATAAGCTACTTCCAGTGACACAAGAAGCATGAAGGTCTCTGGTTTGAGTACTGGTGTGGCCAGTTTGGATTTCTGTGTGGACTTTGCATGTCCCGCCCATGTTGACATGGGTTTCCCTTGGTGCATATCCGGCTATTTAATGCATACGAAAACCCAGCATGTTCAGCACACACTATATATATGTCAGTAGAGCATTATCAGTATGTTGTTCTTCATGCTCTCATGCTTCATTGATGAGCGCTGCAGGTCTCAGTATTAGTTTGATCCTTCCTTCCAGAAGCTCAGCCGGCAGCTGATGGTCATTTGAGCTGATGGTGGAGGTGTGTATCAGTGGACAGATGGAGTAAAGCAATGACGGAGGCGTCAGTAAAGCCTCATGATTCTCCTCTCAAGGCCAGAACGTTAACACTCACCCACACACTTCACAACTCTCGGCCTCTTATATAAGCTCAATTCATGCTCGTGTTTTTTAATGATTTCACTCAATAATCAGACAAACAGACAAGGCGCTGGTTGCAGATTGTCTGTGCGTTTGGCCACGTCTAATTGCCTGCGACTCTGAATGAGCAGAAGAAGAGTGTGTGGGGAAATAAGAGTCAATTCAGCATCAGTGCTGTGAATGTAATGACACTTAATGTATCTTCTATTGCCTTTAAGAGTCAGTTGTGGTCATGGCATGGTGGATTCACTCTTTACATCCCTGCTGAAAAGTCCAGCTTAAACCAGCCTAGGCTGGTTGGCTGGTTTTAGCTGGTCAACCAGGCTGGTTTTAGAGGGGTTTTGCCCACTTCCAGGCTGGTTTCCAACCATTTCCAGCCTGGTCTTAGCTGGTTAGGCTGGGAGATGACCAGCTAAAACCAGCTTGACCAGCCTAGCAGGCTGGGAGCCCAGCCAAAACCAGCTATGTCCAGCTTAAACCACGCTGGTCAAGCTGGTTTTAGCTGGATTTAGCTGGTCATTTTCCAGCCTGTCTAGTCTAAGACGTCTAATAAATTTTCACTGACAACCAGTTGTGGAAAGAATACTGAAAAGCATACTTAAGTAAAAGTACCATTACTTGCCTAAAAATGTAGTGTGAGTAGAGTAAAGGTGCTTTCACACCTGTAGTTCGCTTCATTTGGTCCGGACCAAGGGTAATAAATGATACATTGTTGAATCTTCTGCCGTCTTTGGGTCGTTTTCACACCACACTGCTGACTTTGGTCCGAACCAGTTGAAACGAACCAAAATGCAGTCATCTGACAAAATCCACATCTCTCATTGGCCAGATGTTGTTGAACATATTTCCTAAACTGCTTATTGATTGGTCAAAATTTCACGTGCGGGAAAATGCCAGTGAACTCCCGCAGGTAAACAAAACCTTTTACTCTGGAGGGACGACTGCGCTGACTGATTGTATGCCTGCTTTAGACAAACTATACATTACGAAAATGAAGCGCGGCCGCGGCTGGAAAACAGTGTTTAATGCATTGCTCGTCACTTCAGGAGGAGCCATGAATTAATTTAGCTAAACTGCGACATGGTCATCTTGCGGAAATATTACCAACGATCCATCAGGTAATGTTTTCCCCTCTCTCTCTCTCTCTCTCTGTTGGTAAAGCGCTGTCAACAAATATTTTTCCTCCATTTCCCATAATGCGCAGCGCATCGGCCTACGGCAGCTGAATTAGTCCAAAATGCGCAGTACTTTTTGCGGTTGGACCTGTTTTAGTACGGATCATAGTCTCACCACAAACGAACCGATCCAGGGTTCGTTTGAAAGCGTACCGAGACCACCTCTTCAAGCAGGTCTCGGTACGCTTATTTGGTCTGCTTTTGGTGCGCACTCGAATACGATTGCTGCATTCTCACCTGCCCAAATGAACCGTACCAAAAGGGGAAACGAACTCTAGTGCGATTCAATCGAACTAAATAAGGCAGGTGTGAAAGCACCCTAAAAGTACCTGCTGTAAATATTGTTCATAGTAGGAGTAAAAAAGTAGCCCTTTTAAAAGTACTCAAGAGTAGTGAGTATTGCGCTGTTAAACGTTGATGCATTTACATGTAACATGTGGATGTGTGTGTGTAAACGTTATATTCTGTAGTGCATTTAGGTATTGTCCAGCAGGCACACAATGTCATCAGACGTTAATATTAGGTTAGATTTAGGTTGTGATGTCAGGTGACCAAAATGCAATGTCTAGCCAGCACCTAAGGACATAACAATTTTGAAGTCCAATAATGACATCAAATGACGTTAATATTTGGTTAATTTTCGGTTGTTAGAAAGTGACCAAAATCCAATGTCGATCCAACATCTTAAACCAACATCATATTGACGTCAAATACTGACATTTATTCATCAGTTATGGCAACCAAAAATCAACGCCTGATAGATATCATAGTGGTAACGTCCACACAACATCAAGCTGTAACATCATTAGACGTTGATATTTGGTTGGTTTTAGGTTGGACGTTGGACATTAGCCCCTTTCACACAGTGATACCGGTAAATATCCGGTATATAAATATTACCGGTATATTCAAAAAAGCGCTGTTCACACAGGCAAGGACGTTACGGAATTTTTCCAGAAAAGAGCATTCACACATCCATTCCAAAATACTGGTAAATTCTGACATCTTTAACCAGAAATGAGCTCTAAACGGCTGCGCTTGTGTTTGTAAACATTTGATCACATCACAAACTTTGTGGATGGATCAGTATTTTGAACAACTTCGATGAAAACATATAGAGAAACACTTTTGCATGTCGAGATGTACATGATATGTGTGTGTGCCCATGGGCTAAACAAACAACGGCTTATCATAAGCATCTTATCGATAATTAATTACACAGTTGGCATTAAGATGAACATATAAACGTGATCTGACTAATTGCTAGCAGCTACATGTGTCTGGAAAAATATTCTAAGGTTTTTATTCTCACAAACCGCGCGGACGTAAATGCGTCTGACTGTTCTGATTGGCTAAAGCAGACGTCTCACGTCAGCACGTTCTAGACGTGCACGCGCTTATTACGGGAATCTTCCTTCTGCATTCACACAGCGAAGCATTCCGGCAAATTGCTGGTAATACTACAACTTCTCTTTTCGGAAAATAGCCAGAACGAATTTACTGGTATTTTCAAAAAGGACCTGTTCACACATACAACCTTTCCGGAAAATTGCCGGAAATTTTCCGGAAAGGTCTGTATGTGTGAAAGGGGCTATTGACATTGGCCTGACGTTGAGTTAATTGAGTTAGTTCCATTACCAATCAGACGCACCTGAGCTAGCTAATCAATCTCATACTAGGCTTTCTAGAAACATCCGTGCAGGTGTGTTGAGGCAAGTTGGAGCTAAAATCTGCAGGACACCGGCCCTCCAGGACTGTGTTTGGGCATCCCTGATATAAACAGTCTCTGGGTTAATGCGTGTAAAGATTTTGAACATCTTCTTGGGCATCTTCTTTTAATGCTTTCTTACAGTTTGCTGCAATGTAAAGGGCACATGTTTTGAGGTACAGTAGTTCATTATGATGCAATTTACCTTCTATGTGTGATTTGATTGGACAGAAATGACAGGACAGATTTTTCTATTTCCCATAGACAAGAAAAAAAAATAAAGTAGTGACTGCAGGTTGAAGGAAAGTAGTGGAGTAAAAGTACAGATACTGCACTAAAAATGTACTCAAAAGAAAGTAAAAGTACACATTTTTAAAACTACTTCATGAATTACAATTTCTGAGAAAAAAACTATTCAATTACAGTAGTTTGAGAATTTGTAATTAGTTCACATCACTGCTGACAACCCACATTTAGCCTTGTTTTAACCAAGATGTCAATATTCAGACATCTATTAGACATCTTGCTCTGTAATGTTTCTTTTCTGTAAGGAGTCATATTCACACTAGGTTAAACTGTTGGTGTTTCTTTTGTTTCACTGATTGTTTTCTCCGGATTTGCAGTGTCAGGCACTCCGCGATATTTTTTTTTGTACAGTTTTTTGCTCCAGCACACCTGGAAAAGTTGCGGATGCACTGCTGCAGTCAGTGAGAAAGGGCAGAAGTTTGTGGACATGCTGTTCACAGATCAGTGGCTTTAATTGGGTCTGATGTGTGGCACTGAGAGCCGCCTGGACTCCTCTCACATCCAATCAGTCACACACACACACACACACACACACACACACACACACACACACACACACACATAGAGCTAGAGCGCTGCAGTGTTGGTCTCTGTGGGTTTGTCTATCTCTGTCTGTTCTGCTCTCCGTCAGGCTCTGCTGTTGATCACACTGACCTGAGAACTGATTCATCAAATACTCTCATGGTTTCGTGCTGTATTGGTTGGTTGGTGGATGATTCATTTGAGTGAATCAATCGTACTGATGATTCCAGCGAATTGATTCAAAATCTGATTTAGTGATTGTTTGCTCAGTTTTGTGTTGGATGGAATATTTGTCTGAATGTTTCTCAGAATTATTTAGTGAATGAAAATAATTTGATAATACTATTTTGGCTTTTTTTTTTTACATTTAATGAATGATTTAACAATTGCATGATTTGTTAGACGCTGATAACAATAGAAGTAATCAAAACAACTATATTCTGTTTGTGTTTATAACCAAACTAAAATAAATAAATCAAGCAAAATATTGCAAAAATAAATAACAACCTACAACATTTCAACTAAATGTTGAATTTTTTTGTTTGTTTCTCTTGATTTTTCCTCTTTTTTAAGTTTGTATTAAATCTTTTTTATATCAATTATAGGTGTACTTGTTTTTGGACAGTTATTGTAAGTTTTTTGTAAGATAAGCTCCAGATTTGGCTTCAGTAATGACTAATCTAATGTATATGCACAAATATAATATTGTATAGCTTCCTATTGAAAATGTGAATTTAAAAGATAAATTTGTGAGGGGTGTGCTTATATATGCTGAGCACTGTACAAATCATGTATAAATAAAAGTCAGTACTAGATTATTTTGTAAACATAATTTGAAATAAAAATCTATTCCAATTTGTGCAGTTATAATACAATAAACAATCGATAAATAAATAAAAAAATTAAATGGTTGTTTTATTATTTATTGTTTAATTTTTTATATAAGTGCTGTTAGCGCTATAATTATAAATTACATTAAAAAAATGTGTGTGCGTGCTTTACAGTAGTATGTAAATAAACATATTGTGAACGTGATTAATTGTGACAATATAATTCTTCTTACACATTATTTTAAGATAATATTATCTCCTCATTCACTGTAAAATGGTGCTAATAAATGACGATACATTTGCCTACATTATAGATAGTTAATTATACTACTTTATCCTTAGTGTTACAATCATCAAAAATATATTACACTAAAAACCATGGGGGTAAAGCAAATCTGTCTTTGCCATGTATTACTCATTGCATCACTAACACTGACAAATCTGTTATATTTATATACATTTGAAGTCAGAATTCTTAACCACCCTTTGAATTTTCTTAATATATATATATATATTTCCAAAATGATGTTTAACAGAGCAAGGAAATTTTCACAGTATGTCTGATAATATTTTTTCTTCTGGAGGAAGTCTTATTTGTTTTATTTGGGCTAGAATAAAAGCAGTTTTTAATTTTTTTAAACAGCATTTTAGGGACTAAATTATTAGCCCCTTTAAGCTATATCAGGGTTCAACGCTAAGGATTTTTTCTACTGGCCCGATTGGACCAGTGGTTCAGATTTTTACTTGCCCTGCCAAAATTTTCACTGGCCCCATAAAAGAAATAAAAAAGTTAGCCACATATATTAAATAATGTTTCACGAAATAATGTCAGGCGGTTCATTCCACTGTGGCGACCCCAGATTAATAAAGGGACAAAACCGAAAAGAAAATGAATGAATGAAAATAATGTCAGTAGTTGTAGAATTTAAATATTTGAAAAATATTTAGCAGTAAAATATAGCAGTATGGAAAACGTGCACATATTTTATTGCAAAACAAAAGGTGGCTGACTTAAAAGTGACGGCAAACTAAGCAAAACATCACCTTCATTTTTTTCGTCATGCTGTCCCTATTTAAATGTTTCCACAAAGTTAGAAACAGACATTTCCTTTAGCCTCATAATTTAATGTCGCGGTCATGTTGCCGCCTATTAAAATTTAGTGACAAGGCAGCACTGCCCCTATCGGGCCAGTAACAATTCTGTCTACTGTCCCGAGCATCTCTCACACTGGCCCCGGGCCATCGGGCAGTCCTTATTGTTGAGCCCTGTATATATTTTTTTCAAAAGTCTACAGAACAAACCATCATTATACAATAACTTGCCTAATTACCCTAACCTGCCTAGTTAACCTAATTAACCTAGTTAAGCCTTTAAATGTGTTGAAAAAAATCTGCTCTCTGTTAAACAGAAATTGGGGAAAAAAATAAACAGGTTAGGGGCTAATAGTTCAGGGGGGCTGACAATTCAGGGGGGCTATTAGTTCTGACTTCAACAGTACTATTAATTTTTTAAAGAAAAATTACTGGTCACTTCATTTTGATGGTCCGTTTGTGAATTTAAGTTACATTGCATCTACATGCCAAATAATTCTCATTAGATTATAAGTAGACTGTTGGTTGGGGTTAGTGTAGGTTGACATGTTCTTGCAAAGCGTCTAATAGTCAGTTAAATGTCTGTTAAAGGAGCAGTATCAGCAGATATTAAGCTGACAGTCTACTAATACTCAAATGGACCATCAAAATAAAGTGTTACCAGATTACTTATGTAATATTTGAATTTTTGTTTGCACATTTCGTTTATTTACATTTTGTTGTCAGTATTTTTGCGAAAACATCTTTTTTTTTCATGTAATACTTATGCAGCCCTGCACAACACTGACACATTATATTTGTAGATCTGTCCAGCCGCTGTTGTTGATTATTGTTCTTTTATCCTGATTGTAGTTCATGTTGACACGTCTATCTGTTCACCAAACTGAAGGTCTGTCCCCTGCGGAGGCTGGAGGATCAAATCAATCTGGATGGAGAAGCATAATAAAGTTTATTTAACGTTGAGAGTCGGGCAGCGGGTTCAAGCCCTCATTAGGGCAGGAGCTGATGTTTTTTCCACAAGACTACTGATTCAATGTTTGAAAACTTGCTGTAATTATAAAAGGAAGCGAATGGCTGCAGACTCCAGATGAGCTGTTTTTAGCATCTCTGGGTGACTCAGATGCTCACAGTTTGACGCGGCATTTGTTTTTACAGCTACATATCTCCAGTTTTTCAGCCTCAATCCCATAATCCTTATGTTCTGCAGTGGCATCCGTTGCTTCGTTTGGATCTGTTTCAAGATGAAAATAACCCTCTGCAAAAGAAATGCATTAAATGCTAAGAGTTTTTGTCTTGTTTTTAGTACAAATAAGTCAAGAAGCATTTACTGGACAAGCAAAAAATATTGTCTTGTTTTTGGAAAAAATAAGTCAAAATTAAGTGTATTTTCCTTTAAAACAAGCAAAATAATCTGCCAATGGGGTTGAATCATGTAAGATTATTTTGCTTGCCCAATTTGCAGATTATTTTGCTTGTTTAAAAGTAAATCGCATTTAATTTCAACATATTATTTATTTCTTAAAAATGTATCTGCTTGTCTAGAAAATGCATCTTGATTTAAAAAAATGTAGATATTTGTACTTGAAACAAGACAAATCTCTTTAAAAGAAATGTTAATTTTTTTGCTGTGCTGATATATTGTATTTCTAAATTTTATTTATTTATTTATTTATTTATTTATTTATTTATTTATTTATTTATTTATTTATTTGTTTGTTTGTTTGTTTGTTTATTTGTTTATTTATTTATTTATTTATTTGTTCGTTCGTTCGTTCGTTCGTTCGTTCGTTCGTTCGTTCGTTCGTTCGTTCGTTCATTCATTCATTTATTTATTTATTTATTTATTTTTATTTATTTATTCATTCATGCATTTTCTTTTTAGCTTAGTCCCTTTATTAATCTGGGGTCGCCACACCGGAATGAACCGCCAACTTATCCAGCATATGTTTTACACAGCGGATGCTCTTCTAGCTGCAACCCATCTCTGGGAAACATCCATACACACTCATTTACACTCATACATTACGGACAATTTTTAGCCTACCCAATTCACTTATACTGAATGTCTATTGGACTGTTGGGGAATCCGGATCATCCGGAGCAAACTCACAAGAACGCGGGGAGAACATGCAAACTCCACACAGAAACGGCATCTGACCCAGCCAAGCTCAAACCAGTGACCTTCTTGCTGTGAGGCGACAGCACTACCTACTGCGCCGCCACTATTTATTTATTTATTTATTTATTTATTTAATTAATTCATTCATTATTTTACCTGGAATGTCCCACTGAGATACAATACCTCTTCCACCAAGGAGTCCTGGTGAAGACAGGCAGCATAGGACAGAGTTAGAAACACATCACAACACATAGACACACACAAAAAATAGTATAAACCATGATCAATTGTTAAAACATGTGCACTGTTCTAAACTGACAGTCTTTAAAGTATTTAAAATATAATGACAGATGGTATGGATTTCATATGTAGTAAATAGAACAACTAAAGCCAATTCTGGTCGAATTTGATTCATATTGCAATATACACTAAACGGCCACTTTATTAGGTACACCTTACTAGTATGGGGTTGGACCCCCTATTTGCCTTCAAGGCAGGATGGATCCATGCTTTCATGTTGTTGACGCCAAATTTTGACCCGTCCATCCAAATGTTGCAGCAGAAATGGAGACTCATCAGACTAGGCAACGCTTCTCCAATCTACTATTGTCTAATTTTGGTGAGCCTAAGTGAATTGTAGCCTCAGATTCCTGTTCTTAGCTGACAGGAGTGGTGTCCGGTGTGGTCTTTTGCTGTTGTAGCCCATCCGCCTCAAGGTTGGACATGTTGTGTGTTCAGAGATGCTCTTCTGCAGACCTCGGTTGTAACGAGTGCTTATTTGAGTTACTGTTGCCTTTCTATCAACTTGAACCAGTCTGGCCATTCTCCTCAGCCCTAATGCATACCATACTGTACTGTATAGTAACTAACTGTACCGCTCACTGCAAACAAGCCATAATGGAACCTTATTGTACGTTTTCAACCATTAAATTCCACAGACTCCCCATAGGATCATCCTTGGACACTAATACATAAATATTAATATTTTAAGACCTCATTTTATACTGTGATCATTTTAAAAAAGTCCAAGTGTTCTCTTAATATTTTTTCCAAAGCTCTATACATAGACTGGAACAATGGTGAATATGTTTTTATCAGTGCTCTGTCTTAAATTCAGCTGCTTAACAAATGTCCTAATTGGCCCGTGTGGCTCTTTATCTCCATGCAGGGCTGCTAATAAACTACAGTCAGCTAATTAAAGCAGGTCTCTCCCTCTCAGTCTGTCCAGATTCTGCTCTTTCTAGGTCAGTGAGCCGCTCTTTATAATGCCTGAATCTCTCGAAGGCTGACCAGAACATGTTCATCATATTTTCCATTGGCCTCCACAGGATCCATGCTCAATCCTTTGCATTTACAGAGATGATAGTGAGGTTAACACCGTGCCCTAATAACTTACAAAATTCCAGCGACAATCAATTTGTCTGTACTCCTTCACCTCCTATCCAACATTGGCATTGATTGGGGCGGTTCTGTCTGCACCAAAAGCAACGCAGCATGACAGAAACATTTAAATACACCCACTCCACTCCTGATCAAATGGTAAAGGCTTTTAATCTAATTAATACTTAATATATTAAATCTCTCTTTGAGATTATTAATATGCTACTGAGTGACTGATGTTATGAGTCACAGTTTTGACTTTCATTTTCAAAGCATCTTCTAGTCATTTTATTTTTCAGGATCTGAGGTGAACGATCTGCTACTGCTGCGTTCAGTAGTATGGCAATAAAATGCATAATAAAATTGTATTTATTTTCACATAGGTAGCATTTGACACTGAATAAAGCACATAATCGGTACCTGAGGTGATTTTTGTCGCAGTAGTTTGTGCTGTTGTTTTTCCACAATGTCACAGAAATATAATTGGTTTCTAAAATAGAAATTTAACAAATGATAGACATTAATAAAGCACATAATTAGTACCTAAGGTAATTGAATAAACAAATGTATGAAATGCATTGAACAAATAATAGAAATAAATAAAGCACATGATCAGAACCTGAGGTGATTGAAGAAATACATTGAATAAATAGTAGAAATTATTAAAGCACAAAATCGGTACCTGAGGTGATTGAATAAATACTTTGAACAAATAATAGAAATGAATAAAGCACATAATCAGTACCTGAGGTGATTGAAGAAATAAAATGAATAAATACATTGAAAAAATAATAGAAATTAAGAAATCACATACTTGGTGCCTGGGGTGAATGAATAAATAAATTGAATAAAAAAAGAAAGGAAGAAGTCACATAATCGGTACCTGGGGTGATTGAATAAATAAATTGAATAAATAATAGAAATGAATAAAGCACATAATCTGTACCTGAGATGATTGAATAAATAAATTGAATAAATAATAGAAACGAATAAAGATTGATTTAATAAATTGGAGAAATAACAGAACTGAAGAAATCACAAAATCGATACCTGGGGTGATTGAATAAATAATTTGAATAAAAAATATAAATAACAAATCACAAAATCGGTACCTAAGGTGATTAAATAATTAAATTGAATAATAAATAGAAATGAAGAAATCACATGATTGGTAGCTGGGGTGATTGAATTAAAAAAATTGAATAAATAATAGAAATAAATAAAGCACATAATCGGTACCTGAAGTGATTGATTAAATAAATAGTACAAATAATAGAAACGAATAGAGCACATAATCGGTAACTGGGGTGATTGAAGAAATAAATTGAATAAATACATAGAACAAATAATAGAAATAAAGAAATCACATACTCTGTACCTGGGGTGATTGAATAAATAAATTGAATAGAAACTAGAAATGAATAAGTCACATACTTGATACCTGAGGTGATTGAATAAATAAATTGAATAAAAAATAGAAATTAAGAAATCACATAATCGATACCTGAGGTGATTGAATAAATAAATGTAATAAAAATAAATAATAGAAACGAATAAAGATTGATTAAATAAATTGGAGAAATAACAGAAATGAAGAAATCACAAAATCGGTACCTGGGGTGATTGAATAAATAATTTGAATAAAAAATAGAAATGAAGAAATCACATACTTGGTACCTGGGGTGATTGAATAAATAAATTGAACAAATAATAGAAACGAATAAAACACATAATCGGTACCTAAGGTGATTGAATAAATAAATTTAATAAAAAATAGAAATAAAGAAATCACACAATCGGTACCTGGGGGGATTCAATGAATAAATTGAATAAATAATAGAAACGAATAAAGCACATAATCAGTACCTGAGGTGATCTTTGTCATAGTAGTTTATGCTGTTGTTCTGCTGTGACGTCGCAGAAATAGAAAGGGTCTCCAAAATATTATTTGTAGTTAGTTCAGGGTGTAAAGCTGCAGTTAGTAGAATGACAGTACTGTACAGTGATGTTTTAAGGAAATGATTGTCATGTATATCATATATGAAATGCTGTAACAAATTTAAATGTGCATTTTTTTCTTATTATTTATGATATTACATGAAATGTGAATATTTACTAGTTTACTAGTAATGTTGGAAAAGTCATGGAATTTTAGTAATAAAAATGTGCACGGATGCTGAAAGTATCATAGTTGTTGCTCCAGCTGATAGTATCACATCCTTCATAAATTATTTTAATATGAGGATGTGATTATCAAAATTATTTGTAATTATTATCTGTATTATAACCAATGCATTAAATTATGTTTGTAAAAATTTTATTCAACAAAAAATTATTCACGTTACAAAATATTTCTATTTTCAATAAATTGAATTATAAATGTGTTCAAATCAAAATAGTTGCAGCTATTGACCTTATTTAAACACTATATTTTATTATATTTACATAAAATATATTTTGCATTTATTTCAATTTCAATTTTATTTAAATGTTTTTCATTTTTACATTTCTGTTTAACCCTCTGAGGTATTTTTTAAAGGCAGTGCCCCACCTCTCCACCCCCTACCCAACATTAGCATTGATTGGGGAGGTTTGTTTGTCTCCCAAGACATAAATCTACTAAATATACCAAGCCCATTACACCTTCCTTGTATATTCCCCAAATGACAAAAAGTTTCACTTGATTTTGTAGAAAATATTCTAGCAAGAATCTTTCAAATGTCTTCAGAAATATTTAGTACGGGTTTTTTGGCATTTGTCACATCTGTTTTCCTAAATTATACTAACCACACCTTTTTAAATGCAATTGTATACATCCATCTTTGTTGCATATCATTGTAGCCCAGTTTGTGGCAAATAAAATAAAATAACATGATAGCCAAGAGTGCAAATAGAAGAAATAAGCAGAGCATACCCAAAGGCCACTAGAGCCCCAAAACTAATTTAAAATTGCATCAAGATAATTCAGAATATAAAACAAAATGAATGATTCAAAATATAAATGAATTAAAACTAATTTCCTTTCTACTTAAGTTTAAAGAGAAATCTGATCTTAACAAATAACACTAGTGTACAAAAATACCCACAAACCTTGCGAGAAGCGTTTATCTCTGTTCTGAAAGCAAGACAAGCACCTTGCAGTTTCTCACTTTCCTATCAATAACATTCTGGAAAAGAAGCAACAAGAAACAAAGACACACAAGGGGCTTAGGCTATATCAGCTGATTAAATCAAGATGGCACTGCGCCGCTGGGGATTCTGGGTAAAGCCCACCTCAGAGCTGCCCGCTGGCACTTCCTGTGATAAAAACCGGCCTCGTCTGATTGTGGATCGGGTTTGTTCGGTCCTCCAGGGGTGAGATCCTTTGGGTAGCCTTTAATTAGCAACTCATTACGACTGCATGGAGGAAAAAAAACATCTGCTCTGAACGATTATATGAATAAGAAGTTGGATTTGGTAATTAAGACGCATGGAGGGGTCAGTCGGGACTGGAAATGTGGGTCTCGGAGGAGTCGGTCACACCTGGATTGAATTAGTGGAGTTTGAGGATCAACGCTCCACCTTATTGAGTGTAGTCCAATCATCAGGATGGCAATTCACACACGGGTTAAGTAGAGTTATGAACACACTCCCAAATAACAGAGTAGTCTGCTCTTAGAGATTACTTACAAAGCTAACGGCGTAATCTAATCAAGGCTTCTCCCCAGGAAACACTTACTCGAACCACGTGCTGAGAGCAAACAGCAAACACATGCACATGATAGGAAATAAACTGGGGAATTCATGGAGAAGGAAACACGCCTGCTGATTTATATCATTTTAGCACCGGATAGAACATATGAGTTGTACAAATTGTGTTCATGCTTTCAGAATTGAATTGAATCTTGACTTAGATTATAAAACTGGAGATTGGATGGATGGATGGATGGATGGATGGATGGATGGATGGATGGATGGATGGATGGATTGATGGATGGATGGATGGATGGATTGATGGATGGATGGATGGATGGATGGATGGATGGATGGATGGATGGATGGATGTGTACAGTAGGTTGATGGGATGGATGGATGGATAGATGGATGTTTTAATGTGTCGGTTGATTGGATGGATGGATGGATGGATGGGTGGACCGGTGTTTTGGTGTGTAGGCTGATTGGATGGATGGATGGATGGATGGATGAATGTTTTGATGTGTAGGTTTATTGGATGTAAGGAAAGGGGGGAATGATGGATGGATGGATGGATGGATGGATGGATGGAAGGATGCATGGACCGGTGTTTTGATGTGTAGTTTGAGTGAATGGATGGATGGATGGATGGATGGATGGATGAATGTTTTAATGTGTAGGTTGATTGGATGGATGGATGGATGGATGGATGGATAAATGAATGGACCGGTGTTTTGGTGTGTAGGTTGATTGGATGGATAGATGGATGGATGAATAAATGAATGGACCGGTGTTTTGGTGTGTAGGTTGATTGGATGGATGGATGGATGGATGGATGAAAGTTTTAATGTGTTGGTTGATTGGATGGATGGAAGGAAGGAAGGAAGAAAGAAAGAAAGAAAGAAAGAAAGAAAGGAACGAATGAACGAAGGAAGGAAGGATAGATGGATGAATGGATGGATGGACCGGTGTTTTGTTATATAGGTTGATTGGATAGATAGATGGATGGATGGATGGATGGATGGATGGATGGAGGGAGGGATGAATGAATGAATGAATGGGTCTTTTGGTGTGTAGGTTGATTGGATAGATAAGTGGATGGATGGATGGGCGGTTTAATGTGTAGGTAATTGGATGAATAGATGTAGATAGATGGATAGACGGGTGTTTTGGTGTGTTGGTTGATTGGATGGATGGATGGATAGATGGATGGATGGATAAATGTTCTTATGTGTACGTTGATTGGATGGGTGGATGGATGGATGGATGAATGTTCTAATGTGTACGTTGATTGGATGGGTGGATGGATGGATGGATGAATGTTCTAATGTGTACGTTGATTGGATGGGTGGATAGATGAATGGATGGATGTTCTAATGTGTACGTTGATTGGATGGGTGGATGGTGGACGGATGGATGGATGGATGGATGGATGAATGTTGTAATGTATACGTTGATTGGATGGATGGATAGATGGATGGTGGGGGGTACATGGATGTTTTAGTGGATGGCTGATATATTAATGGATTGATGCGTTAATGGATAGGTGGATTGGTTTGAGGATGAATATATGGGTGGATGGGTAGATGGATGGTGTATAAATGGTTGGCTGACAAATTAATGGCTTGAATAGGTGAGGAGAAAAATGAATGGATGGCAGATGGAAGTTCAGATATGTAGGTGGATGGATGGATGGATGGATATTTTTCAATACGTGACCTCGTTGTTTCTTATTTTGCTATTAGTTTTTAATTTACACATTGTTTTTCGATCTATGACGTTGATACTGTTGGCGGAGGTTTAATCCCATAGGTCTATATATCTATTTTATTGGGAGTGCAGTGCACTAGTTTGCACTTTTGAATGTCTGTGGTAATAAAATGTTGCGTTGTATTGTGTTAGGACACGTGTAAGAGTGTGTTAAATGTGGTCCTGCAGTGCACAGATACAGTAGTGCTGGTTAAACTGTGTGTTTCATCAATCCTCCACTGAATGTTTTCTCCTCTTCTTCTGCTCCTCCGGGAGGCTGAAGGGCAGATCATCAGCAGCCCAGCAGATCTGAGACTCATAAACAGCTCCGGCTGCTCAGACCAACACAGGCTTTGATTTAATCTCAGTCAGTGTGTGCAGATTTGCGACACTTGATGTGAGAAACACACTGGTCTGTGCTGCACTTAACCTGTGTGACACTGCGGAGGATTCACTCTGACTGATGCCTGATACTGCAGAGCACTGACTGACACCTGCACAGCGCAGCTCATTACACACACACACACAAACACACACGTGCACATACTGTACACATACACTCACCGGCCACTTTATTAGGTACACCTTGCTAGTACCGGGTTGGACCCCCTTTTGCCTTTAAAACTGCCTTAATGCTACATGTCATAGATTCAAGAAGGTACTGGGAATGTTCCTCAGAGATTTTGCTCCATATTGACATGATAGCATCACACATCTATGATGTGAATAATCTGATCCACCACGTCCTAATGGTGCTCTATTGGATTGAGCTCTGGTGACTGTGGAGGCCATTTGAGTACAGTGAACTCATTTTCATATTCAAGAAACCAGTCTATGATGATTCATGCTTTGACATGGTGCGTTATCCTGCTGGTAGCCATCAGTAGCCATCAAAAGATGTGGGCATAAAGGGATGGACATTGTCAGCAACAATACTCAGGTAGGCTGTGAGTGGCTGATTAGAAATTTGTGTTAAGGAGCAGTTAGACTGGTGTACCTAATAAAGTGGCCGTTCAGTGTATATGCACTCTATAGTACATGCACACACATGTGTGAAAGGAGGCGATCTGCCAGTGAATTTGTTCTTCTTTTCCTGTTTCACTGAGTCACCGTTGCTCTCGTCGAGCTCTGAATCTCTCATATTGAAACAGAAAATGTTAGCACTACAGCAAAAGGTCATTTCTGACATGCCGGCAGATGTACGGATCAACTTATCAAATGATATTTTCGGGAAGTTCATGCAGCACTTGAATTGGCTGAAAAGAAGAGTTGTGTCCTCAAATCACCGTGAACTTTGCAGTGTGTCAGAATAAAAGAGCTGATCCTTTTTCTGAAAAACGAGCCAAACGATTGTGTCTGTAATTCATTTGTAAGACACATTTTTACACGGACCGGTACAAATGCAAGTTTCTATGTTAGTTCTTCAAAGGAAAAATGCAACGCTTTACATAATAATCTTTCAGGAATGATTTATGAAGGTGTGTGTTGGATAAACGTGGCCAGATGTGGGACTGAAAAAATGTAAAGGTTTTTATTTTAATGTTATTACAAATGAAGTGATATTTAGAATATCTGCTTTTGATAATTCATTCTCACAAATGTTTTTATATTCTGATTCGAGAAAAAAAATTAAGTTCAAATTATTTTTTAAAATACTAATTTAAAAATAAAAATGTTATATAAAAAATAAATAGTCCTTTATTTTAAATAGTGCTCATTTCTTTTTTTCACTCCTGGTTAGACCTTAACTGCATTTTGTCCTTACTGTACACATGTGTAATGACAATAAAGTTGAATCTAATCGAATCTAATTGAATTGAATCTAATCGAATCAAATCTTATTTAATATAATCGAATGTAGGCTAATTGAATCTAATTGAATATAATCGAATCGAATCAAAACAAATTTAATCAAATCAAATCAAATCTAATCTAATCTAATCTAGTCTAATCTAATCTAATCTAATCTAATCTAATCTAATCTAATCTAATCTAATCTAATCTAATCTAATCCAATCTAGTCTAGTCTGGTCTGGTCTGGTCTAGTCTAGTCTAGTCTAGTCTAATTTAATCTAATCAAATCTAAGCTAATAGAATATAATGAAATCTAATCTAAACAAATTTAATCAAATCAAATCTAATCTAGTCTAATTTAATCTAATCTAATCTAATCTAGTCTAGTCTAATCTAGTCTAATTTAATCTAATCGAATCTAAGCTAATAGAATATAATGTAATCTAATCAAATCTAATCTAATCTAATGTAGTCTAGTCTAGTCTAGTCTAGTCTAGTCTAATCTAATCTAGTCTAATTTAATCTAATCGAATCTAAGCTAATAGAATATAATGGAATCTAATCAAATCTAATCTAATCTAATCTAGTCTAGTCTAGTCTAGTCTAATTTAATCTAATTTAATCTAATAGAATATAATGGAATCTAATCTAAACAAATCTAATATAATCAAATCTAATCGAATCCAATCAAATCTAATCTAATCTAATCTAATCTAATCTAATCTAATCTAATCTAATCTAATCTAATCTAGTCTAATCTAATCAAATCAAATTTAATCTAATCTAATCTAATCTAATCTAATCTAGTCTAATCTAATCTAATCTAATCTAATCTAATCTAATCTAGTCTAATATAATCAAATCTAATCAAATCTAATCAAATCTAATCTAATCTAGTCGTCTAATTTAATCTAATCTAGTCTAATTTAATTTAATCTAATCAAATGTAATCGAATCGAATCTAGTCTAATTTAATCTAGTCTAATATGTGCATTGCTTCATAGCAGCTTATTAAAATAAAATTAAATATACAGAGCACAGTGGCTAGCATTGTTGCCTCAAAGCAGGAAGGTCGCTGGTTTGAGTTTCACACAATATTTAAAATTATGTAACAAAATACGCTAATGTCTTCAATTTTTTGATTTGTCTCTCTTTTGGTTTGTTTTTAAATATTTTTTGAATTTAGAACGTGTGTATTACATATATATTTTAAAAAAGTTCATTATAATTATATATAAGCTAATTATTTTATTTATATGTCCCACTAGTGACAATATACAGCCACATTGCACTGCTACAAATGTGATACTGAGTTTATACAAGTTTGACGGCAAAATCGTGTATAAAAAAAGAAAATTAAACATGGAGTCTCAAAACCCTGTTTGTATAAGGAACTTCTTTCTTCAATCATTTATTCACATCTGCAGCTGACGTCAGAACAGCAGAAACCATTGCTACTTCACCAACATCACTTCACCGACGGCATGAAATGTCATCAGTCTACAAAGATCTCCCAGTATTTCAGTTGCAATCAGGAGATCACAATAATGAATCCCGGAAAAGCCAAAGCAAAGTAAACACTACCAGATTACTATGATAATAATACAAGGCAACAAAATACAAAAGAGAGAGATTGACTTAAGAGTGTCTCTTACCAGATAATAATGATTTGATCAGCTGTAGTTGAAATTTACGTTAAGTTTTTCTCCTCTAAGGACTTAATATGCTGTCTCTGTTGCCATCTTGTGATGGAACATCAACCCTTTTTGCTCTGCTCAGTATGACAGACTGATGACCCAGACGGGCTGAATCTCCGAAATTATAAATATGGACAATAGGCACTATCCCTATAAATAAACTGCATAGTTGCAATCTAAACAACAACATTCTTGCCCAAAAAAGCCTCAAAAGTGCTTTATGTTATCCAACAGCTGCAATATTTGTCAAACTGTAGTGAGTTTATTGATCTGCTGTTACTCAATGTGGGCGAAGTAATAGAAGGTTGAGGAGGCTGTACGAGCCAATCAGCCAATCAGATTTGAGGACCGGACAGAATTGCATATATATAATATGAAATACATTTTTTTTTATTGATTTATCACTCCAGCTCTTACATCCGGTATCTCGTTTTTCAATGGAAAAAAAAAGTCAAAATAAGCAATTTTCCACCAACCTGCATCTCTATTTGTATCCATGTAGGTCTGCATTTGTCTCCGAATATTTGAATCCCATTGAAACAAAAAAAAAAAAAAAAACACTCACAAAACAATTTGGTTTATCAAAACAATACTCCTCAGATTGAAAAAATTACTTCAAACGTGTCCTGTAACTTACCCGGTGTGCATCAGAAACACCCGCCCTAAATAATAGCGCCTCCTGAGGGCCAGCAAACATGGAGCGCTGCGTCTGAGAGCACACATTGATTATTTTCTGCTCTCTCTTTTGTCATTTTCACTTGGGTGCTTCAGAAAAGTGTAATGATTGTCCGGCCCCCCTTCGGCCCCTCATCACCTCCTGCTCCTCGTCCTTTATGGCTCATAAAGTGTCTTTGAGAGCGTCAGAGTTGAACTATCGATCTGAGAAAGACAAACACACCCCTGCCAGAGACATCTAACAATAATCTGATTAGAAACTCATCTGATTTCTGATCACTTTTCGACATGCAAAGTGTATTTTGGGCTCAGCTGGTAGAACATGAGCATGTGAAAACACTGCCAAAGTCTCAATGCAAATACAGTAAATCCACAGGATAAGCGGTGAGGATGAAGAAAACTGCAGATGTGTGAATTTATGGATGCTTTAAGTTTTCCAGGAAAATGCATTTAATATTAACCTGCTTGAGGGATTCAGAAGAGCTCATAAAATCATCCATGGTGTGCAGAATATAATGAAACTTTAATCTTCAACTTAAAAATGACTTAAAGGGGTCATAAACTACCACAGTTTATTATTATTATTATTATTATTATTATTATTATTATTATTATTATTATTATTATTATTACTATTATTATTACTATTATTATTATTATTATTATTATTATTATCATTATTATTATCATTTATATTGTTAAAATTATCATTATTATTATTTATATTTTATTATTATTATTATTATTATTATTATTATTATTATTATTATCATTTATATTGTTAAAATTATCATTATTATTATTTATATTTTATTATTATTATTATTATTATTATTATTATTATTATTATTATTATTATTATTTTAAAATTAATATTATTATTATCATTATTAATATTTTTATTAGTATCGTTATTATTATTGTTTTTATTTATTTATATTATTATTATTATTATTATTATTATTATTTATTATTATTATTATTAATTTGTTGTTGTTGTTGTTGTTGTTGTTGTTGTTGTTGTTGTTGTTGTTGTTGTTGTTGTTGTTGTTGTTAAGAATAGGGCAAAATGGTGGCTCAGTGGTTAGTGCTGTTGCCTTAGTATAAAAAGCAAAGAGGTTTTCCCACTGTCCAAAGACATATGCTAAAGATGAATTGAATAAGCTTAATTGGCCGTAGTGTGTTTGTGTGTGTGAATGACAGTGTATAGGTGTTTCCCAGTACTGGGTTGCAGCTGGAAAGGCGTCCGTCACCACAGTATCATTCCGCTGTGCTGACCTCTGATGAATAAAGGGACTAAGCCAAAGGAAAATGAATGAACAAATAATTAAGAATAATAAATAAATTATTTTTAATTAAATTTGTATTTATTTTATACATCATTTCAGTTTACAATAATAAAAAACTAGAAATGCTTCAACACTCAAGCATGGCCTAATCACAGATTTTTGTTGATCTGATCTTCAGGTTGTTGTGAAGCTCTCACAGAGGCAATGCTGAGAGTCTGACCTTTGCACCACTGGGTCACAGGTGTAGTTTTTACAGGAACCAGTTCACAGTTCCCATTAGCCGGTCACGGCTTCAAGCATTAATTAAAGCATGCGCAGCTCTATAAATGATAAATGTGGATGCCGAGAAGAGGCGACGTTTGTCACTCTGCATTATTCATATACTAACAGTGATAGTGGTGAATCCTCAATTATTTCTGGCTCTGTCATCTGGTTAACCTTCGTTTGTGCTCTGTTTATCAGCGCTGACCTTTCTGCTGATCCCAGAGCAGCTCCCATCAGCTCCGACATCTGTTTGTGAAAGGCCAAATAAGTCTGAGTTCAGAGGTGTTTTTTTTCACTGTGATTCCGGAATAATTCTCAGCGGTTAAATACTCATACACAGTGGTGGAAAGAGTACTGAAAAACAGAGCTGCACAGTATGGGGTTTCAGCACTGATATCGCAATGTCTGCATCCGCAATAGTCACATCGCAAGATATGCAATGTTGAGTCTGAATCGTAGTTGATCAGGAATCACTGCTACGTTTTACTATACTATCATTTGCATGTGTTTCTAAGGCCTGTAACTAGTGGTATAATGGATCACAATCTCACTGTTCGGATCACATTATGTGTCACGGTCGGGGGTTAGGGAAAAAGTAGCGAGTACCCAATTGCAGGGTAAAGGGTCATTTATTATGCTGAACTGTTATCTGCCCCACACTTTAAGATGAAGTCATTTGGAGGCAGGGCTTTTAGTTGTACAGCACCAGTTATGGAATTCCCTGCCTTTGCACATTCGCCAGATGAACTCTATTTCCAATTTTAAATCTCAGATAAAGACGTTTTTGTTTAGGATAGCTTTTAATGATTTGCTGGTTTAATTATGCTGATTGCCATTTTTACTGCTTGTATTTTTATGATGTACTTGTAATCTGCGGTAAGGTGTCCTTGAGTGCTTTGAAAGGCGCCTAAAAATAAAAGGTATTATTATTATTATTATTATTATTATCATTATTATTATTATTATTATTATTATTATTATTATTATTATTATTATTATTTATAATTAAATAAAATAAAAAGACAAAACAAACTAGCCTGAGGGGGAAAACAATAACAAAACAGATAAACCAACAAAACAAACTGGACTGGGTAGGCTGGTAGGGATCAGGACTGGGACAATCAAGGACAAGGCAACATACTATGACGAACTGGCGCAGGACAGCAGACATGAGGAGAATATAAGCAGGAATAATTAACACACAAACAGGTGAACTTGATAAACTAATAATTGGTTAACAAGGAGGGTGGGATTAGACAATAGACAGGACAACAACATGAAGCCAGTGAGAGAACTTATTAACAGCATGTTCACGAGACAACACTGTCCTCTCTGGACAGAAATTTAAAACATGGAGCAATCGCTCGCTTAAAGCTGCGGTCACATTAGAGTTTGAGCTTGTGATATTCTGTCATGCGGCGTTGCAAAAAGGGGCGAAATTAAACAAGCTTATTAGACATTTTAAAAAGCGAGCGATTGCTCTATGTTTTAAATTTCTGTCCAGAGAGGTCATGTTTTGATCCTCGAATGGTCTCACGCAGTCAAGTGATGCGATTTTGCAGGTCAGAGTTCACCAAGCTTGAACTTTGCATCGCAGCAACCTGCAAAACTTGACGCACGACCCTGCGTTTCCGGTCTGAAGCATTCACGTGTATGAATGGAAGTCTATGGGAGGAAAAGCTCAGTGTGACCACAGCTTAAAAGCACAATACTGAAGCACGCGGCCACAATGTAAACACTGAGCCACGTGCTTAGACAACAAACAGAAGCAAGACACGAGCACACTATAGATGAAAACACCTTACTGTGCGCTCACACATATGCGTCAACCAAAACCAAAACCAACCAGACTGAGATGCTGAGAATGAAACAGCGCGATGCCGAAATAACAAAACAAACACTAGAACATGCGTGCGCGTCCCAAGCATGCACAGACCTCTTATGAGCACGTGGTCTGAGCGCACGCACAACGGTGCCCATACAGAGACACAATGAGAGAACAGAGACACAATGACATACAGGACTAGACAGATCTAGTGTCTGGATCGGACCATTCTTCGAGTCAGCCAAAAAGGGGAGGAGACAAATGTAAAGGAGAGACAAATGTTGGAGTCTGGTTCTTCATCAGACTCCAACCCGTCATCACAGTCAATTCCGCTCTGTTTCTCAAATCCTCCGACATATATGGCGAGCCACTGGGCAAACTGGTAAGATCAGAAAAGCCGTTCACACTGAGGTAAGCGGTCAGCTGGTAAAGGAAAAGCGTCAAACCGCTATGCAATATTCATTTTAAAGATGAAACCCTGCTGAAAAATCCAGCTTAAACCAGACTAGGCTGGTTTTAGCTGGTTGACCAGCCTGGTTTAAGAGGTGTTTTGGCCATTTTCAGGCTGGTTTCCACCCATTTCCAGCCTGGTCTTAGCTGATCAGGCTGGAAAATGACCAGCCAAATCCAGCTAAAACCAGCTTGACCAGCCTGGTTTAAGCTGGACATAGCTGGTTTTGGCTGGACTCCCAGCTTGGCTAGGCTGGTCAAGCTGGTTTTAGCTGGTCATCTCCCAGCCTGACCAGCTAAGACCAGGCTGGAAACCAGCCTGGAAGTGGCCAAAACCCCTGTAAAACCAGCCTGGTCAACCAGCTAAAACCAGCTAACCAGCATATTCTGGTTTAAGCTGGATTTTTCAGCAGGGAATGCAGCCATACGTTCCTCTGGCTACACAATTCACAATCTCCAGAAATGTATACAGGGCTACGTTTTCAGGATGAGCCTGTGTTGTTTATTTTCCCCCATCTTTAGTAAAGCAGTGTGAGATGTGAATGAGATCTGCACGACTGAGGCATCTCTTCATGCACTTGTGAGTTTCAGTCGTTCCCTTGACACGACTTTAAGCGTATGCAGCGAACGTGTGTTTGTGTTCATGTTAGAGCGCCGATTTAAAGGTCACACTGTAACTAACACAACAAAAACACAATGGCATTAACCAACCAGTCAAACCTTGAGTTGAACTGCTTTCCGTCTGCCGGCGCATTTATTTATTCAGCCTTCCTGATGGAATTTGTCACTGCTGGTATTTGCAGATGATGGACTTGTTATGTCTGCGTCAAGCTTAATTTTCAGCATAAAAAGCCCAATGTTGTCGACATCAGCGTGCTCGTTCATCATATTGACAGTTATATTATTTATCATCAAGATGGATCATCTACTAATTTGTACAGCCAGTGGCGTCTCTATTGGGTGGCGCTCGCTCGCCATTCTTCGCCAGAAGACTCCTGCACTTTAAAGGCCATTTTAATTGAATGTCTTCATAGTAAGATTGGTGGCGAGTCGCTGAAGAAATCCATCATAAACTCCCTCGGCGGACTTTCTATTTAAATCCGGGAACGTCTCATTTAAAGTTAGCAGCGTCAGGTAACGGCAGTCAGACATCAGAGACTCTGTGTGTGTGTGTCTGTGTGTGTGTGTGTGTGTGTGTGTGTTATTAATCAAAAGGTAAAACTGTACAAGCATAAATATGAACACCTGTGTGTATTAAAGAAGAATTCTCTCAGAAATGGAAATGTGCTGTTCATTTAGTCAACCTTAAACCGTGTGAGATGACTTTATTTTTCTTCAGTGGAGTGTTAAACAAGCTTTTTTTTATTTGAAATTGTGGTTATTTGTGGTTCGTATAATGCAAGTGGATGGCACGGTGGCTCAGTGGTTAGCACTGTTGCCTTACAGCAAGAAGGTCGCTGGTTCAAGCCTTGGCTGGGTCAGTTGGCAATTCTGTGTGGAGTTTGCATGCTCTCCCAGTGTTGGTGTGGGTCTCCTCTGGGTGCTCCGGTTTCCTCCACAGTCCACACACATGTGCTACACAGTAGGTGAATTGAGTGTATGGGTGTTTCCCAGTACTGGGTTGCAGCTGGAAGGGCCCTCACGTTTTTCTCTGGATTCTCCTGTATTTTACAGTTCTATCCATACCTGCCAACACTCCCGTTTCTCCCGTATTGTTCTGTCGCCTGGAAAACTCCACCCAACCCCCCCGCTTCTCAGTATTTTGGTACTGTCTGGCCTGGAACCTGGTGCATGTTTGCACACCAAACCCAACGCACACCCATCCCCATCCTCACCACTCCCCATCCGGCTCTTCACTTCATACCAAATCCAACGCCAAACCCATCTACAATTCGCTAATCTTTTCTTGTCAAGATCAGTCTAATGCCGTGTTCACACCAGACGCGGAAGAAGCATCAAGCGCAAGTGATTTACATGTTAAATCAATGCAAACGTGCCAATAGACATCCTGCGGCGCATTACGCGCGAATTGACCATTTTCCACGTTTGACGCACTTTACACAAGTTAACGCGACGCTCTAATCACTTAAGTTCAAACATCTAAACTTAACCGTGTTAACCAATCAGGAGCTTGCTCTTGTGGGGGCGTGATTGTGATGTACAGCCTGTTGTTGATGTACCGGGGGAAATCCTCCAGCCGACACCAACAACAGTTCATCAAACTGGGCTTGGCTCAGTCAGAAGCACCGCTGAAAGTCTCCGTCATCCAGGTTAAGTTTCTAGAGGAGTTTATGAGCTCACAGAGCTGGAAGCACCTCTGAAAGGATCTAGTGGACTCAGTCACGGCCCTAAAGGTATCAACGCTGTTTTTCAGCCTTCATAAAGCACATAACACTGTTATTTTCTTAATAAAATCCATGTTAGCTATTTAGCAACAAAGCAAGAGTCACCGGGCAGACAGAAGCCCTGCCCATCACGCAAATCCGTGTCTGAAGTGAATTTGAGGCGCAAATTAAGCTGGGTTTGACGCACGAATGAAGCGAGTATACTTAAATATTTGCTCGACTATTTACGCGCGAATAGTGCGATATATCCACGCATATGAAGCTGTGGTCATACTTGAGTTTGTGTGGGCAAAATTCTACCGTGCAGCGCTGCTAAAAGAAGTGGGAATAAACAAGATTATTAGGCGTTAAAAAAGCGAAAGATCCATGTTTTAAATTTCTGTCCAGAGAGGTCATGTTTTGATCCTCGATTAGTCTCACGCAGTCAAGTGATGCAATTTCGCAGGTCAGAGTTCACCAAGCTTGAACTTTGCACCGCAGCACCCTGCGAAACTTGACGCATGACCCCACGTTTCTGGTCTGACGCATTCGCGTGCGTCTGAATGGAAGTCTATGGGAGGAAAAGCCCAGTGTGACCGCAGCTTACAGTTAAGATTACGTCAAACAGCAAATAAAAAATGCACATTTCAAAGCACTTCACAGGACCTTTAAGGTCCACATAAAGCAAAGCTATGGTTTTTTTTTATATAATCTGGCAGTTCCTAAAGAAACAGAATATTAAATGAGAAAACTGTGGGCGTGGCTTGTTTTTTATTTTACTGTGAGCTGATCAGATGTAGTAAAGTTAGCCACACCCAATACCTCAGACAGACATAATCTGAGAATTTAACTGAAAACAAACAGTGCATTTTCAGTTTTCAATGAAAGATTACAACAGCATTTTTTCTTAATGATATGCACAGATGAATTGTTCACAAAACTAACAAAGTAAGCTAACAAAAACAATATGCTTAGTTTTGATTTCATGTGTATGCTAACATTATGTTGCTATTAGGGGAATGATGAGCAAATGAAGGCTACACCTTCTACTCAATATTCCTTTAAGTTGAAACAAAGTCCCCTTAAGGCAGGGGTGACCAACATGGTGCCCGTGGGCACCAGGTAGCCCGCCAGGTACACATGCGTTTCCCGCGGGCCTGTTCTAAAAATAGCTCACCACAGCACCACATATGAGTAAGTTGCATCTAATATTTTTATAGGTATTCTTTTTAAATCACACTTGCATTGGTGTAAATTTTAAAATTACTTTAAGTGATATATAAAAAAAACAACTTTAAAAACAATTTCAGACAAATGAAGTGTTGAATATTAATATTTATCTAACTTGTTAAATCATTGTTGACAACTACTGTGAGAAATCATTAATATAATCGTTGTCTTCACATAGATGAATATTATTAATTATTAATAATAACATATAATTAAAAGTAAATTAAGAAAAATGTTTTATTTAATAACTGGTAGCCCTTCACACTAATCGGTACCCAAGAAGTAGCTCTCAGTTTCCAAAAGGTTGGTGACCCCTGCCTTAAGGCAATTAAGTAAATTAACTCGACGGCCATCTTTGAAACGCCTCTTAGGCAGTAAGCTCGGGCATTCTGTCTGAATAGGAAAACTTCAAATTCTTTCAAACAAGCTTACGATTACATTACATGTTTGGAATCAGCAGTACGATTAAACAGCATCTGTCTGTTTGTTTCTAAATGTCAGAATCAAACAAAATCAGCTCAAAAAGAACCAGATCATGACAGCAACCTCATTTATGGCCATGTTACATATTATCATCCTCTGGATTATGATCGTCTGATCCCGCTGGTCTTCAGAAGTAATCCACAACTTGGTCTTGATGGTGAATCTCCTCCAGAAATGACTGCAACTCTTTGTTTACAAGTTTGTGGGCATTTGAGTATAGTGGCTGTCATGTGATGTGCGTTTGACAGGACGGACTGTACCTCTCGTTCATTTCATACAGATTACAAAACCAAAAAAACTTTTGTTTTCTTTTTTTTTGGTCATGGAATTTTTATTCTTGCAAATAGCATTTTACATTTTATAACAATCCACAAAACAATCCCTAATTAAAACAATCAACATTTACAAATGAATAAATAAATAAATAAAATAAACAAAATAATAATAAATAAAATAAAATACAAATACAGAAAAAAAATTTATATTAAAAAAAAAATTTACAATTACAAGCCATATACATACATACACATGTATCTTCACTCAATCCAAATCTAAGGTTTTTAAGTGATTAAAGAATGCAATAAATTGTTGCCATTTTTCAAAAAAATGTTCTCCCCTACCTCTGATATTGTATTTAATTTTCTCAAGTTTTAAAAAGAAGACCAAATCTTTGAGCCATAATGAAATAGAGGGGGGTTGTGTGGAGGTCCAAGACAAAAGTATTCTGCGCCTAGCGAGAAGAGATGCAAAAGCCACAATGTCAGCGTGTCTCCGGTTTAAAGGTTGACACTGAGAGGGAACACCAAAGATCGCGATTAAAGGGCAAACAGCTAACTTGACCCCCAGAATATCTGAAACAATTTTGAAGAAAGTAATCCAGTAATTTTGCAACTTGGGACAAAATGCAAACATATGACTAAGGTTACAAGGTGATAGTTTACACTTATCGCACATATCAGAAACATTGGGATACATTTTAGAAAGTTTGGCCTTTGAGAGATGAGCTCTGTGTATCGTTTTAAATTGTATAAAACTAAGTCTAGCGCATGAAGTGGAGGTGCGCACATTGTATAATACTGCACTCCAGTAGTCAAAAACTTTTGTTTTCAAGTGTAGTTGGTTCATTTAAAAGTAAAGATTTCAAGCTTTATGTGGATATATTTCTTATGTCAGTAA